>NC_059290.1:7709093-7734093 GCF_017591435.1 Portunus trituberculatus
TTATTATTGTATCGCATTTTTATACTCGAGAAAGTAGGGAACTACAATAACCTTCTTTCGAAATCTTGGATGTGCACCCCATGAATTTAATCAATATCCTCCTCTGTCTCGTTTTATGAGGATTCTCTCCAAGTACTCTCGCTCTAGTCTAGCGACTGAAAAAGGACTTCAAAATACGTCCCAGTGAGGCACACGCGTCTCAAAATTTGAGGGGCGATTGTGTGGGAAGCGGGAGAGGGATTTTCATGGAAGACATGGGAGTGTGTCTGTACCACCTCAAGTATAAAACTCACGATACACGATTCTTTGTTTTATTTGTTATTATTATTATTATTATTATTATTATAGTATTATCATATTATATTATTATTATAGTATTATATTATTATTATTTTTATTTATTATTTTATATTATCATTATTATTAATTATTATTGTTATATTATATAATAATATTATTTTGAACAATTCAAGGATAGTTTCCTGGGCAGTTATTAAGAAGAGGCAATTATTTTAATTTTGGTTTAACGTTTCCATGGTGGTTTATGGTACTCACTGAAAACATCCTGATGGCGTCCACGTAGCTGGTGTAGTAGCCGTAGAAGTAGGGTATGATATCTGGGAAAATAATGCCTTTAGAAACGTTTAGTGTGCGCGCGTGCGTGCATTAACACACACACACACACACAAAAAAAAAAAAAAAAAAAAAAAAAAAAAAAAAAAGCAAAAGCACACACACACACACACACACACACGTATAATCAAACCTAACATCTTATCACAAAGCTGGCCTGATTACTTCACTCACCTCGAGGAGATGATCCACCCTTTGCTTGCTCCTCTTGTCTCTTGCGCCTGTTGCAGTATTCACGGTCGTTGATCTGAGACCTGCTCCACTTGTAGATGGTAAAGCCGTCCACGAAATTGAAGAGTCTCTGCAGGGTGATTGGGTCTGGGTCTCTGGCAAGCAGCTCGGTGCTTTTGTCCACCACACCTGTGGCGGGAGGGATAAGGGCGTGACACCACCACCACATACAAGAAGGAACGCAACACATAAATGTATTTTCATCACACGCTTTTTTTTTTTTTTTTTTTTTCCCGACACGGGTGCTTTATCAGCTTCTTTCTATCCGCACTCCTTCCGCAATACTGACCCACGCTACAGACGGAGTTAGGCTCCCCATTCAACGTGAAGGAGGCTGTCTCGCCAGGCTGTGCCTTCTTCGTGGACCAACTCATGGACACGTTGTTAGCCAGGCAGCGGTCCACTTCCAGCTCGCGCATGTCCGACACCACCTCGCCGTCAGCACGCGTGTACCACACCAGCACCTGCGGCAATACCAGCCAGAAGCTACAGTGTCTATTCTATTAAGTTGTCGAGAGAGAGAGAGAGAGAGAGAGAGAGAGAGAGAGAGAGAGAGAGAGAGAGAGAGAGATTTAATACAGCTCTTATTTATCTCATCAAACATCCTGGCAGAGGTTACTCCACGGCTCCAGTGACAAACAAGGCAGTCCCGCATGGCTGCCGCAGCTCTGATAGTCACCTTAGCCCTTGGGGAAGCCGTCGGGGGCAGAGTGATCTCCAGGTTCACGAGGCCTCGAACGGTGCCCTCGATGGGGTCCGGCAGGGGCTCCACCATGTGCGTCACCTCGAAGGGAAGGTCACCGGTTGTCAGCGTGACTTCCTGCGTGGCGGAGTGCTGGATCTGGCCACGAGACACGATCTGCGGCGGAAAAGGTGTTAGAGGACATGGGACGGGACAGACAGGTGCAGGGGAAAGAGTGTAAGCTACACACCACTAGGACAAGTGGCCGCAGCACCCACCTGCACTGTGATGGCCGCGGTGGGCTGGTCGCGGGCGGAGAAGAGCACTGGTAGCACGTGTTTACTGGGAGCTTTGGGCGAGCACTCCAGCTTGTCCTCCGGCGCGATGATGAGCAATGAGGAGTTGGAGGGCGAGAAGTAATGCTGGATGCGGTCCGTGTACTCCGAGGACCTCATACCGGCGCGGCAGTTGAGGGCCTTCACCTGCACGAGGGAGTGACGCCAGTGAGCAAAGGAATACTCGTGCAAGGCCCGAAGACTGCATGTTCATGTTCATTCAGGCGGCCAGAGCCACACGATTTAGCAAAAGAGACACGCATCTCGCGCCATCCACTCACCAGGACACTGTAAGAGTTGAAGTTAGGAAGGACAATGTTCAGAATTCCGTTTGGTGCGGTGGTGTCGTTAGTACAGCATCCTGCGGCGCACACCTCCACTGGCACGTCTGCTGCTGGGGTGCCATCAGGTAACTCGGCGCGTAGCTGTCACAGATATGTCAATTCACACTTCACTCAAGATTGTAGGGCCAAATTGCTTAACTATTTCAATCAAGTTCTATTGCATGTTATTGTCGTTTTCATTAATAAAGTGGCTGTTTAATGTTTATTAATCATATTAGGGGGAACATTCACACACACTTAATCATATTAGGGGGAACATTCACACACACGGTAATTCTACCTGGCTTCAGTGGTCTTTGAACATTTGGAAAAAAAAAAAAAACGTTTTAAAAAGTTGTTTTTTACAGTATATCACGTGTAGTGGTGCGGGGACTTGTGCCAGGACTCACCTTGACGCTGTAGGGAAGGTTGGGCTTCATGAACTCGTCCTTGTACAGACTTTTGAAAGTGACAGCAGAGCGAGTGATGGAGGTACTATGTGAGGCCGTCATCTGCACGCCGGTGCCTTCCTCCTCTATCAGGGCGGAGGCGCGGACAGAGTACACGTTGCAGTCCATGATCCGCATCTCATCCGCTGACACCACAATGTCGCTGCATCCGTGGATCTGAAACACGTCTATGCTCAGCGGCGATACTTGAGCCAGATACTGAAAGGCTCTGAGTATTGAAGACATTTTGTTAGCGAGTCATAAACATTACGGAACTGTTCAAAGTTTTGGAGGCATTGCATGGCGGGCGTGGCAGCGCGAGGTACTGCTTCGACACTCACGGTGGTGTTGGTGGTTTGTGAGACGCGGCACTTCCTGTCCTGGTTGTTGTGGATGTTGAAGGAGAGGTTGCCCTTCAGCGGCTGACCGAAGGTGTAGCTGCAGAGAAGAAAAGGCTGGATGAACACACACACTTGCAAAGAGACCGTAAACAGTCTTAGTTTCCTTCAGTCCCTTACACTCATCCTATCGTCCTCCTGACTTTCCTCAGCCTTGAATTCGTGTAATGCAGTTCCAGTCTTTCTTTTTTTTTACTACCCACGCACATCCTTTATTTCCATCTCTTCTGTCCTTATTCCAGTAATCCACACCCATTTCTCCCATCCTCCACTGCCTCTTATTTACTCCGCACCTTTATGCCATGGCTAATCTAGTACCGTATATCCTTCCACCTATAATCCTTCCACGACTGTACCACACCCACAAGCCCCTCTGCGCCGCGCTAGGAACTCACTTGGCGCACACGGTGAAGGTGAAGTTCTCAGCCGTGCCCAGGATGTACGCTGGGGGCTTGATCGTGACTTCATAGCGCGGTAGCACGAACTCCTCCACCCGGAAACTCTGTGAGGCTTCCCCTTGCGGCCTCTTGAGGTGGATGATGTAGGAACCCTGGGGGACGAGGGAAAACAGGCTGGTTATACTTCAGACTCACGTTTACGTTTATCACTCCTGCCAACCCTACCAAACACCCGTCATGATTCTTTGGTGATTAGTTTTAGTTCTTGTGCTCTTTATCATCACCGTAATCCACCACAGACTTGTTCAACCTAACTTGGGAAGTCGATAAAAAGGCTCAGGTGAAACAGCTCTTCAGGTAGCAGTAATTAGTGAAACCACAGAAGAAAGTAGAAAGGAAAACTGTCTCCTTTCCATGTCCTCATTGTGAGTCTCGGGTTATTCGAGTCTGTCCTCCACCCCCTCTCTGCTCCTGTGTTTACCTGTACCTGTACCTGTATATACTTGTCTGTACCGGGTTTCCACTCACCTCCTCGGGCTCGTCAGCTAGCTGGAAGTCAAGGTGGACCAGCCCCTCGCTGTTGCTGACGTTCTTCCACTGGGCTATCCTGTTGCGGGAGGGCGTGGTGACCCAAATCTCGGGATACTGGGGAAGGAAGGTCACAGGTCAGAGGGTCACGACTGTATGACTACAAAATATTTCAAACAGCAACAGACTCATTGATGAAGGTGACACTGGTACTGAAGGTTAGAACAGTGACACTCTTTAGGTAACAGTGAAGGTAGCTCTGAAGGGAAGGGATACTAGTGCTCGTGCCATCATTAGAAACATGAAAGAAGGAAGAAGCGCCGCCACTTACATCCCTCGTGGACACCTCCATCTTGTTGCCGGTGATTGTCAGGATGCGAAACTGCACCTTCTCCCCGGGCCGGTACTTGTACCTGTCCGTCTGGATGAAAGTCTTTTCTCTGGACCGGCGGATGCTGAGACTCAGCGTGTCGTTCAGCTTGAGGCCGCTCAGGTTGCCCTTGATGTGCAGGTTGCCGCTGTACCCCTCTGAGACTGGTATCTTCAGGTTGTGGCATTTCTCGTACTTGCCTGCACACAGAGAGAACACGCTCAGCGGCCCGCACCATTCACAACACACACAACTCCACAAAATGTAATCCTAATATGCAAAACACCCAACAACTACAGAGACGATATACGATTGAAAAAAATACCAAGCCACGCGGAACAAACCTGACGGAATGTCTATAATCTCTTGGAAAATAGTCTGGTTTCTGTTCTCAGGAAGCTTGCTGCTGTCCCAGATGGAGAGGGAGACGTTAAGAACGCCTACCGGGGCCGCGGGGTCAGTCACGAACACGCACAGCTGCTGCTCGTGTTCACTGATGGTTTGCCGGGGCGTCGTGAGAATGTAGTTTCTGCAAAGACAGGAAGGAACCTTGCATTAATCCACAGGCACAACTTTTCCAGCCGCTAAACTTCTCCTATTGCTGAACAACGCAGTAATCTAATAAAGGTCTAGTCATTATAAACCCTTCAGTGGATTGCCTGCATGGCTCGTTGATCAGCAGGGAAAACACATTGGCGCAACGAAAACACGGATCCAGCCCTTAGGTGTGGAGCGTCGACCCCCACAATGAACCAAAATAAAGCTGTTCATGACACCATCGACATGACACCATCGATGTCCCATTAACGCAACTCGGACCTCACCCACGGCCTTCTCATACAGGCCTGATGGATGTGACGTCACGCGGCCGTGACGTCACGTGCGAGTAGGCCATCCGCGTCTACTGGGTGTGTCGGGAGTGTTTTGGAACTCCGCCTTGGCTTGTTTTAAGTGGTTTTGGTGCACTCACTAGGCCTTCTGCCATGCCTTCCAAGTGTTGCGTTCCTTTATGTAAAGGGAATTACAAAAGTGGGCCAAAGGTGTGCTTATTTTCATTCCCAAAAGAAGAGAAGCTTGCGCGGGCTTGGCTTCATGTTATCAAGCAAGCAGACTCCCCAACCAAAAACACCAAGGTAAGTAAACTAAACCAATGTTTATTGTATACAACTAGTATAGTTTTATCCACATTATAATACAGGGTGTAACACGAGTTTCTGCGAATACTTCTAGAGGTGAAAGTACAAGTTTGTTTAGTCGTGGGGTGAAATTCAAGTGCATGTGGCGGGGTGACTGTTACACCGGCTGGGCCGGTCGGGTGTTTTATGTTATAGAAACACTATATCAACTTACTCCACCTTACTGTAAGTGTGTGGCATTTTGTATATATTTTCTTCCTTTGGAAAATCACAGCACAATCAAAATTTATTTACCGTCACCGTCTTAACGTGAAATTTCAAACAGCTAATTTTCTGCTAGATAGCCTCACTACCGCCTTCCTGCCAGGGGAGGTGGGTAGCCTTTATTTTATTTGTCACTAATTACAGACATGTTAACATTGTGTAATGTTTACCGGTAAATTCTAATCTGTAATACCACTTGTCTGATCATGGGATACTGTAACACCCACAAATTTGCAGAAATGATTGAATAACCCACTACTTTTCACCATCGAACAAACTGCATAACTCGCTATCATTTCTACAAGTTTTGGGGTACAGCAATATTCTGCAATGAGACGAGTAGTATTGACTGAGAGGTAATTTACAGATAAATCTGACACCGTGTTAGAATGTCTGTAATTACTGACAAATAAAGTAATAGGCTATACGGGGACACCTTGCCTGCCTGAGGGAGGCTAGCAGCAGATCAGCTGTTCGGAATTTCACACCAAGATTGACGGTAAATAAATCTCGATGGTACTGCATGATTTTGACAGACAAAAATCTCTGTTGAAAGTACCACACACTTACAGTAAGGTGGACATGGTGTTTCTACGAAATAAAACAATCGCCCGTACCAGCCACACTTAAATTTCACCCACGACTAAACAAAGCCTCAAAAGTCATATGAGTATAGAACATTTTTACTTAGAATAACTTGTTCTTTCGCCTCCTAGAAGTATTCGCAGAAACTCGTGTTACACCCTGTATAATGATGTGATGATATCAGTTTATGATATATTTAGTGTAGGTGAACATAAGGAACCTTGGCTACTCGAGTACTACCTTAGGTTTGGTTAGGATAGGTAAGGGTAGGTTAGGTAGGTTAGGTTAGGTAATGAAACAAATGTATTGATCAACATAAATGTTTTGAAATCAAGAACAGCTTTTATGCCAATTAATTGTTGGTAAGATAAACAGAGAAAGGTGGGCAATAACCTAACCCTAGCCTGCCCTAACCTATCTTAACCTAACCCATCTAAAGGGGTCTAAAGAGGGTGTTTTTAGCTTGCTGGTTTAAAGGGGTGTTTTTAGCTTGCTGGTCTAAAGGGGGGGTGTTTTTAGCTTGCTGGTCTAAAGGGGCTTGTTTAAAGGGTGTTTTAGCTTGCTGGTCTAAAGGGCTGGTCTAAAGGGTTTTATCTTGCTGGTCTAAAGGGATGTTTATCTTGCTGGTCTAAAGGGATGTTTATCTTGCTGGTCTAAAGGGGATGTTTATCTTGCTGGTCTAAAGGGGATGTTTATCTTGCTGGTCTAAAGGGGATGTTTATCTTGCTGGTCTAAAGGGGATGTTTATCTTGCTGGTCTAAAGGGGATGTTTATCTTGCTGGTCTAAAGGGATGTTTTTAGCTTGCTGGTCTAAAGGGTGTGGTTTTAACATGCTGGTCTAAAGGATGTGTATTATAATATATATATATATATATATATATATATATATATATATATATATATATATATATATATATATATATATATATATATATATATACGTTATCACCACAGGTGTTGGTGTATAGGGTTTATGCTATTATTTAGCTGACTGTACTAAAATTTTTGAAATTAATAAAAAAATCTAAGTAAAATATATGGTTTAGGTAAAATAATGCAAAATATCATCATCATACGTTTATATTGTAAGACAAAAGAAAAAGATCATCGATAAAAACATAGAAATGATAGAACATTTATGGGAAAAGAGATGAGCAGAGCGGCGCGGCGATGGCCTACTTGTGCTGACGTCACATCTGATCCCTCAGGCCTGTATACGAAGGCCGTGCCTCACCTCGTTCCTTCCATCCATACACCACCGAGTCCACGTCAACCCTTGCAGCACTTCACCCACACCACACATCAAAGACGGCAGCGTACCCTCGGAACTCGACTATTCCCTTAACAAAGTGGTCCAATTTGTCATAATTACGCAGCGTAACTGAAAAAAATGCTCATTCCTGCAATATTTCCCCTCCACGCCCTCTGACGGGAAATGGGCGTGGTCTTAGCGCTTCACTGACGCACGTGGCCATCTGCGTCTGACCTCCGCGTGCAGATATGTCAGAGTCATCGGGTACACAACGCCACAACCCGGGCCTCCGTGACGTCACCGAGCGCTTGTGGCGAGACTAATGAGTTTATACTTGACAGTGACGTGCGCTCCGGGGAAAAGTTACTGGGAGTGTGTGGTGGTGGATGGGACGCGTGCTGGATGGATTGTGTGATGTTGGTGCTATTCATATTCAGAATGATGAGTGATTTATCCATAGACAGCTAAATAGATAAACAATTTAAAATAAACAGGTTACAAACTAAAAAGATAAGAAGGGATATGTAAAGTAAAACATTAGGTATTTGATTTTGTATGACAATAAACAATTTTTTGGGGGGCAACACGTGATAAATATTTCTTCAGGGATGAGTTTATGAAATATTGCAGCAAAATGTGTACAAACCAAAGGAATGTACAGAACAACACATACATACCTGGCAAAATGTCAAGGGCAGTAGTATTGCGAGAAATATATGAAATCGTGACGGGGAATATCAAGAAAATCTAAAATAGTCAAGAAAATCTGTAAATGTATCTAGTTTTGCTCGCACGGGCTGAACCACTAACCACTACGCACGTCTCACCCTGTACAGCCCCGCCCCGTCCCGCCCCCTCCTGTCCCACCCCGCCCCGCAACCTGACGTTCAATTAAAAGCGAAAGAAAAAGTACAAAAAAAGAGAGCAGTGAATGAGGTATAAAATTACTCTCCCCGGATGTATGTATATATGGAGGTGTCTCTTTCAAGGCCACTGTTCCGTGTGTGTGTGTGTGTGTGTGTGTGTGTGTGTGTGTGTGTGTGTGTGTGTGTGTGTGTGTGTGTGTGTGTACCAGTTTCCCTTCCCTGTCTTCCTTTTCTCTATCTTCCATGTTCTCTGGTTTCCTCCTTTCTTTTTGTATTGTCCTTTTCCCTCTTTCTTCCTTTTCCCTTTCTTTCCTTTAACTGCTGTCTCCTTCCCCTCTTTCCCTTTCTTTCCCTCCCTTCCTTGTTTCATTCCCTTTCCCATCCCTTCCATCTTTGCTTGCTTCCTTCCTTCTTATCTTCTGTCTTAACCACAGTCTATCCCTCTCTCCTCTTCTTTCCCTCCCTCCCTCCCTCCCTCCCTTTTGTATTTCATTCCTTTTCCCTTGCCTTCCATCCCTGCTACCTTCTTTCCCACCCTCCCTCCCCGGCGCAGGTGATAGGCTGTCATCGCTCATGCTTGTGCGTCGCTCATGCTTATGCGGTGAGTCACGTAATCACCAGAAGGAGCGTGACGCATTGAGGGAAAAGTGGCGAGTACGTGCTGAGGTGACGCGCCGGAAAGGGATGTGCACGTGGTGAGGTTTGAGGCGTGATGAGGTGAACTGGACTGCGCCGGAGTGTGGAGGGAGGAGAGGGGAGTGGAGGGAGAAGAGGGGAGTGGAGAGTGGAGGGGGGGTATAGAGAGAGAGAGAGAGAGAGAGAAGTGGAAAGTGGAGTGGAGAAAGGATAAATGCCACCAGGTTTGTGAATAAAGAAAATGAGGAAGTACGGTGGATAAATAAATGGAAATAAACTACAGCGGGTAGTGAATAAACGAGGAAGTACGCTTAAGTCCTTCAATACCAGGACGTGTTTTCATATTCATTCTGGTGATTTTATACACCTTCAGAAACTCATGTGTGGTATTGAAATAGTGAAGACTGTGGCCATTAATCTTCAACCCTCCATAGACTCTTCCTAATTTCAATAAAATGGCCTAATCGTACACAACTCAAGGTAAAAATGTGTCCCGGTATTGAAGGGGTTTGTAACTAGAAGGAAGTGAATTGCACTGGGATGTGAATTAAATAGAATAAATAAATAAGACGTAAAGTATTTGGATATTCAATGATTTCTTTTGCCTTATTGCTTTTCATATTGCTCAGGCGTTTCTTTATTTCCTCATGACCAAATGTTCTTTTTTACTTTTATCTCATTTGTAAGGGAAGCTGTTCTGCGTGTTAGGAAACTCTTCTCTCAGTTGTAGGAAAGGTCTTGGTACGCGTATCTTCCACAATTCATTATTATTACTTCTTTTTTGTTTTTGTTAATGTAGATTTTTTTTTTTTTTCACATTGTTGAACGCCTGACAGAGAAACTGGATAATGAACCTTGAGAGATCCAGGTTTCCTCGTTTCATAAATCGAGGAGTTTCTTCACTCTTAAAGCACCTCTTCTTGAAATACGCGTCTTGCATAATACGAAATACATAATACGAAATAGAGTGAACAGGAGTGTAAAAAGAAAAAAAAAAATAGAAGACAAGTGTAACGAAAATAATAATCTCTTGTCTGTAAAACTGTCCAGCTTATTGACACGAAGACCTGCACAGTGACGAAACAGATCAGCATCAACCAAACACATGATATTTATTAAGACAAGCGTGACTCAGCTACACACGAACCTCTTCTCAAAATACCTGTCTTGCTTCATACGAAATGGAAGATACGAGTGTAGAGGAAAATAAAATAATGATCTCTCGTCTGTAAAACTCCCTCCAACTTAATTAAGCCCGTGGTATTTATTAAGAGAAGCGTGACTCTCCTTAAGCTACACACGAACCTCTTCTTGAAATACTTGTCTTGCATCATACGAAATGGAAGACACGTGTGTAGAGAAAAATGTTAAAATAATGATTTCTCGTCTGCATAAACACAAACGAATCAAACGATCATCAACCAGACACGATAATTACTAGACGAGCGCGACTAAGCTACACACTTGAGACTTCCTACCAAGAAGAAAAAAAAAAATCAACATTAAACTCTCCAGTACCATGACGCGTTTTCATATTCATTTTGCTTACTATTTACCGATTTTATGCAGCTCAGGAACTTGTGGGGGATTGAATTAGAGAAGACTGGCCATTGATCTTCTGATCGCCACGCACCCTTCCTATGTCAGTAAAATTGTCTAACCCTACATAAATCAAGATAAAAGTGTCCCAGTACTGAAGGGGTTAATCAATCTCTTAATTACTTTGCTACCTTGCAAGAAGACAATTATCAAACAATAACTTTTGATTAGATTTTTAACCCTTTACTCTGTGTGGCTCGACCTTCTCCGACCTTCCAGAAACACGGGGCGATTCATGGAACAAATGACTGACCACGACTCCTTCCAGTTCCCAAACCTCAGATTCTAAGGACTCAAGGACAAATGACCACAAGGATAAAAGGTTAAGAATTCAAGGACAATGCTTAGGGGTTCCTGGGAGGGTAACTGGTGCAGGACTTGGAACCCAGGACAGTAGGTTGGCAGTAAAAGTGGAGTCCTTAATGATGAGTATCCTTTCCTTTTTGTGGTAAAGTCGCATTATTTTCCAAGGTTAAAATTTTACCAGTTTGTGGCGTCCTGGGGGAATAAATGGCGTAGGACTCTTAGGATAGAATGACACTAGGAAAACAGGAGTCCTTATGATGAGTATCCTATCTTTGTGTTAATTTTATCCTTTTTTTTTTTCGAGGTCAAAAGTACAGAATTCAAGTATGTCCCTGGGGAATACTTGGTACATAACGGTTAGAATACTAGAAAAACGAGGAATCCTTTAACAAATCTCCTTCCATCCTTTCTCTTGACATTAAACATTTATTTCAAGGTTAAAAGTTGAGGAATTAAACAGTCCTGCGACGTGTCATTATAAACACTTGACTGTTGATGAAATGAGGAAGTTAAAATACAATATAATGATTTACAGAAGGAGGCATCAGTCAGGGACACAGTGATTGGATGACAAGAACGAACAGAAGATTATTATTAAACAATGCGAGGGGAAAGAAGAGGTAGAGGTGGTGGTGGTGGTGGTGGGGGTAGCGATAGTGGTGGTTGTGGTGGTGGTGGTGGTAGCGGTGATGATGATGGTGGCGAGTCACTACCTAGATAAAAAGTTAATGATTCTAAAACAAAAGGAGGATGAAGGGACAAAGAGGAGGAAGAGCAGGAAGAGGAGGAAGAAGAATAAGAGAAGTAAGAGAAGAGGATAATAAGAGAAGTAAAAGGAGTAGGATATGTGAGAAGAAGTAAGAGATGGAGGGAAGGAAAAAGCAAAAGGAGGATGAAGGAACAAGGAGGAGGAAGAAGAAAAATAAGAGGAAAAGTAAAAGGAAGAGGAAAGGAAGAAGCAGAATAAAAGAAGTAAGAGAAGAAGGATGTGTGAGAGAAGTAAGGAGAGACTAACTAAGAAATAAGAAAGAAGAGGAAGTAGGAGGGAGAAAAGGAGGAAAGGAAGAAGAGGAATAGAAGAAGTAAGAGAAGAAGGATGTGTGAAAGAAGTAGTAAGGAGAAACTAGGAAATAAGAAAGAGGAGGAAGGAGGGGGGAGGAGGAGGAGGAGGAGGAGGAGGAGAGGTAAGAGAAGTAAGGGAAGGAAGAGAAAGAAAGTTGAGAGAAGGAAAAGGAAGGAGATAATAATGGCAGTGGCTGTAAATCCATCTTTTTCTAGCACGCTTCTGAACAAACTGTATCAAATAAAAAAAAAAATAATGAAATAAATAAATAATGAACAAATATTTATTACTATTTACAAATCCACCTTTTTTTCACCAAGATTCTGAACAAACTACGACCATGAACAAAGAACAAAAAGATAAATAAGAACACGACTTACAAACGTTTCTTCTGTTGTGTCTCAAAAATGGATAATGAACTAGAAAAAAATGGATAATGAACTAGAAAAAAATGGATAATGAACTAGAAAAAAATGGATAATGGACTAGAAAAAAATGGATAATGAACTAAAAAAAATGGATAATGAACTAAAAAAAATGGATAATGAACTAGAAAAAAATGGATAATGAACTAGAAAAAATGGATAATGAACTAAAAAAAATGGATAATGAACTAAAAAAATGGATAATGGACTAAAAAAATGGATAATGAACTAAAAAAATGGATAATGAACTAAAAAAATGGATAATGAACTAAAAAATGGATAATGAACTAGAAAAAATGGATAATGGACTAAAAATGGATAATGAACTAGAAAAAAATGGATAATGAACTAAAAAAATGGATAATGAACTAGAAAAAATGGATAATGAACTAAAAAAAATGGATAATGAACTAGAAAAATGGATAATGAACTAAAAAAAATGGATAATGGACTAAAAATGGATAATGGACAAAAGGACTAAAGGAATGGATCATGGACAAAAAAAGAGATAATGAAAAAAAATGAATAATGAACAAAAAATGGATAATGGAGAAAAATGGATAATGAACTAAAAAATAAATAAATGAAACCTCAATCCTGAAAGACACTTAAATTAGCAACGTGACTAAGATTATTGACAAACAAATGAAGAACAAACCAAACCTCAATTCTTAGAAGACATAAAATGGCATCGTGGTTTAAATTTATTCACAAGGCGAGGGCATTTAATTTTTTTCTCCAAGTTAATGAGAGTTGAGATTCCTGTGACCTCGTGGTGATGTCCTGATATCCTGATGGCTCCCTCGCGTGTCCTTAAAGATTATCCTTCTCTCTCCCCTCCACACCTGTCTTCCCAATGCTTCAAAGGCACTTATAGGATGGGTGTGTAGTATTAACAGTCTTATTGCCTTCCCTTCACTGCCTCCCTTGTCTCCATCTCTTTCTCTTTCACTGCCCCGCTTAGTCTCCATCTCTTTCTCTTTCACTGCCCCGCTTAGTCTCCATCTCTTTCTCCTTCACTGCCCCCCTTAGTCTCCATCTCTTTTTCCTTCACTGCCCCCTTAGTCTCCATCTCTTCCTCCTTCACTGCCCCCCTTAGTCTCCATCTCTTCCTCCTTCACTGCCCCCCTTAGTCTCCATCTCTTCCTCCTTCACTGCCCCCCTTAGTCTCCATCTCTTTCTCCTTCACTGCCCCCTTAGTCTCCATCTCTTTCTCCTTCACTGCCCCTTAGTCTCCATCTCTTCCTCCTTCACTGCCCCCCTTAGTCTCCATATCTCTCTCCTTCACTGCCCCCCTTAGTCTCCATCTCTTTCTCCTTCACTGTCCCCCTTAGTCTCCATCTCATTTATCACACTTTCCATCTCCTTGCTTTATATAATTTCTTTTTTTTTTATTATCCTATTTTCCTTTTTTTACTTTTTCTTCCTTTCTGCTTTCTTTTTCTCCTTTTATTTATCACTCCTTCCTTCCTTTAGCGTCTCTTTTCTTTCCTTCCACTTTTTTTTTCTCCTTTTCTTTTTCCCCTTTCCTTCCCCTCTTCTCTATCCCTCCCCCTCTATCTTAAGTCTCCCCTTCCTGTCCATTAATCTCTCTCTCTCTCCTCTTCATCCCCTTCTCCCCTCGTCAGCCTCCCCTTCGTCAGCACAATACACCAAGGCAGGCCCCTCCCCCACACACACGTCATCTTCCACGCGTCATCATTTCATTCTTCTCAGAAACTCATGCTCATCTTCAAACTCCACCCCCTTTTCTATTTGCACCTCCCTACCGCTCCCTCCTCCTCCTCCTCTCTTCAGTCAAGGCCACAACCTTCAGCCAACGTCATCTAGTCATCAAGTCACCCATTCCTCACTCGGTGTTTCCAGGTGGTGTTGTTTACTTAAGACTGTTTACAAGAGGCGTAGAAGAAACATAGCAAGGAGCATCGTGAGCATCGTGAATTACCGCGCCGTCTGCTGCTCATCCTGCTTAGAGACAGAGCTGGTTAGGAACTACTCACACTTCTCCTCCACTGCTTCTAAATTACTTTAGTTGAAGTTATTTTTTTATTAATTTTTTGGTGTTATAAGGACAGATTTAATGAGATTTTGTACGTAAAGAAAAAAAAAAAAAACCGCTTGAAAATTTGGTTAATAATTTCTGTGACCTTGGAAAACTGTCATGGTGAGATGTTGAAGGGTTTCTGAGTATCATGTTTTGGTGAAGCGGTGTTGAGGTGGTGGTGTGGAGCAGAGGGTTCTCAATATTTTTCTCGTTAAGAACCCTCTGAGTTATGAAACCATCTATCCGAACCCCCAGTAATCTGACATCGAACAGAATGCCAATCTAGCGACTGACAAACTCAATATGCAATGGTACTGCAAAGAACATTATTAGATCAGGTATCTGAGTACACGTGGAAGAACTCTTGTGAACTCTTGGGGGGACGAGAACTCGTGTTGTGGAGGGTGTGAAGGGACGTTGTCAAATTACAAGTGTTTGGTGTTTGGTGTAGGTTCTCGAGTCGTAGGAATATTTTAGGATTATTTTGATTTATTTACAGTATTTTTTCTTATAAATGGTTTGTTATTTTCATGTGCATGTTTTTTTCTAATTTTCTCTATTGTATATTTCTTAAGTAATTCCTTTTTTTTTACTTTTCACTTTTTTTACTTTTTCTATCAGATATTCTTTATCTTTCCAAACATTTTCCCTCATGTTGCATAATTTACAAGTCAATTACCACGTTTTTCATTTATTTTTCATTACCAGTATATAATATTACCAAAAACCTACAATTTCTTCTTTTTTACATTTTCAGACACTTTCTTCCATGCTGCATAATTCTCAAGTCCTTTATCACGTTTTTTTCGACATTTAAGATACAACTTTCAGACAAACGCAGGAGTGCCGAGGGAGGTGAAAGTTGCAGCACCGTTCACATTCTCACATTCTAATCCTGGGTGTCCAAGTTGCAGGTTCTTTAACACACGTGGCGGGGAACATATCAGGTCACGACACGTTCTCCTTTCCTCGAGCACTCAAAATTCTGTGTGCGTGCGTATGTATGTGTGTGCGTGCGTATGTATGTGTGTGCGTGCGTATATATGTGTGTGCGTGCGTGTGCGTATGTATGTGTGCGCGTGTGCGTATGTATGTGTGTGTGTGTGCGTGCGTGCGTATGTGTGTGCGTGCGTGCGTGCGTATTAACGCTGCAGAAAAGGAAAGGTAACGCCAATATGCCTTTTCGTATCAACATTAATGGTTCAGTATGGATCAGTGTCATCTTCAACGTCGAACAGAATGAGAAGTGACGCCACAGGTTTTTTCATGTCAAAATTCTATGCTCCTTTGTCAATTCCAGTGTAGTATAGAACGAGAGGTGCCGCCAATGTTCCGTCTCGTATTAAGATGATAAGCTGTTAGGTCTCAATTCCATCATAGCATAGAGCGAGAGGTACTGCCAGTTAACCATATTCAGAACCCTTCACTGCACCAACACTACTTTCCCGAGGTTCTAGTCTAAGTGATACGGGTTTTTAATGTTACTTACAGTTCTAGTGATAGATTAACACGATTTCTTCATTATTAACAGTAGAAACCCTCTTAAGAACGCCGATAACAAGATTTCTTCATTATTAACAGTAGAAACACTCTTAAGAACGCCGTTAACAAGATTTCTTCATTATTAACAGTAAAAACTCTTAAGAACGCCGTTAACAAGATTTTTTCATTATTAACAGTAGAAACACTCTTTAAGAACGCCGTTAACAAGATTTTTTCATTATTAACAGTAGAAACACTCTTAAGAACGCCGTTAACAGGATTTCTTCATTATTAACAGTAGAAACACTCTTAAGAACGCCGATAACAAGATTTCTTCATTATTAACAGTAGAAACACTCTTAAGAACGCCGTTAACAAGATTTCTTCATTATTAACAGTAGAAACCCTCTTAAGAACGCCGTTAACAAGATTTCTTCAACATTAACAGTAGAAACTCTTGAGATCCGCTTTAATCACCTCCATGGCCTTTGAAAATAGTCGCGATGTCAGTGTAGCGTTTCAGAATAAAGGATTAAACATGTAAGACTGATTCCTGTGTTTTAGTGTGGCAGGGAGTGAGTGGTAGCAATGTGCTTGTTTGTATTCAAGATCCTGTGCTTCTTTTTGCCTCAGTATTAATGCAGAGGCGGGAAGATGAAGACGTGTGTGTGTGTGTGTGTGTGTGTGTGTGTGTGTGTGTGTGTGTGTGTGTGTGTGTGTGTGTGTGTGTGTGTGTGTGTGTGTGTGTGTCTTAATGCAGAGGCGGGAAGATGAAGACGTGTATATGTCTGTCTGTCTGTGTCTTAATGCAGAGGCGTGGTGTGTGTGTGTGTGTGTGTGTGTGTGTGTGTGTGTGTGTGTGTGTGTGTGTGTCTGTCTGTATTAATGCAGAGGCGGGAAGATGAAGACGTGTATATGTCTGTCTGTCTGTGTCTTAATGCAGAGGCGGGAAGATGAAGACGTGTGTGTGTGTGTGTGTGTGTGTGTGTGTGTGTGTGTGTGTGTGTGTGTGTGTCTTAATGCAGAGGCGGGAAGATGAAGACGTGTGTGTGTGTGTCTTAATGCAGAGGCAGGAAGATGTGTGTGTGTGTGTGTGTGTGTGTGTGTGTGTGTGTGTGTGTGTGTGTGTGTGTGTGTGTGTGTGTGTCAATGCAGAGGCGGGAAGATGAAGACGTGTGTGTGTGTGTGTGTGTGTGTGTGTGTGTGTGTGTGTGTGTGTGTGTGTGTGTGTGTGTGTGTCTTAATGCAGAGGCAGGAAGATGAAGACGTGTGTCTGTCTGTGTCTTAATGTGTGTGTGGCTAGGTCACCACTGGTTGGTTGCATGTGTTGGTGAGTCATGTTTTTAATGGGGACACTCAAATGTTAAGTTGCGGTAAAGTATTTTGTTATGTCCAAGACTGGTTCTGTCCTTCCTTCTTCCTCCCCCTCCCCCTCCCCCTCTCCCTCTCTCTCCCCTTGCTTCCTCCTTTCCTTTTGCTTGTAAATCTTCCCCCCCCCCTCTCTCTCTCTCTCTCTCTCTCTCTCTCTCTCTCTCTCTCTCTCTCTCTCTCTCTCTCTCCTTCTCTTTACTCATCTATTCTTTCTTTACTTCTTTGTCTTTCTTACTTGTTTGTCTTTCCCTCCCTCCCTCTCCCTCATGTCACTCCATGCCGCCGCCGCCGCCGCCGCCGCCGCCGCCGCCGCCGCCGCCCGCCTCCTCCTCCTCCTCCTCCTCCTCCTCCTCCTCCTCCTCCTCCTCCTCCCCTTTGTCTCCAGCTATCCATTCTCTCCTACCGGCTTGCAAGTCTCCTTCCCTCCCACCTTTCCTCCAAACCTCCCCCTCTCCCCCCTCCCTCGAACACCAAGCCTCCAACCCTCCCCCCCATCCTTCCTCGAACACCGCCACCATTACTCCCTCCTTCCGCGTTGCCGTGTTCTCTTTCCTTTATTCTTTATTTCCCCTCTTTTGTTCTCATATCCTTTTCTTAGCTCTCTCTCCATCTCTCCCTCTCTCCTCCACCACACTAACTTATTACACTTCCATGCCTTCTCTCCACTCTTCCTCCACCTTTCCTCTCCCATCTCATTCTCCCTAGCCGTGCCTCCACTTCCCTAAATCATGAAGATCAGTAGCCAGAAACACGACAGCAGGACACACACACACACACACACACACCTTAGGTCATTGTAAAATAAATAAACAAAAAATAAGAAAAAAGATGCGAACTGATGTGATACTGTACAACTAGTGGCGTCAGGGTTATTAGGGAGTGGCAGGGGTAGGCAGGGAGGATAGGGGGTGTCCGAGATGGGATAGGCGTTAGAGAGAGGCAGGGGAAGACAGGGAAGGACATGGAAAAGGCAAGGGGAGACAGAGACTGGGAGAAGCAGGGGAAGGTAAGTAGAGACATGGGGAGGCAGGCAGAGACAGGACGAGGCAGAGGAAGGTAGGAAGAAGCATGGGGAGGCGGAGAGAGACAGTGGAAGGCAGGGGAAGATGGAGAGACAGTGGAAGGCAGGGGAAGATGGAGAGACAGTAGGAGGCAGAGGAAGGCATGCGGAGACGGGGGGAGACAGTGACAAGAAACGATAGGGGAAGTTGAGAAGTGGTAAGCGAAGGGATGTGAAGGCAGAGGTGAAAGTAGGTAGGCAGCAGGAAAGTAGCAGGGAGAGGCAGGGGGAAGCAGAAAAAGACATGGGAGAGACAAAATGGCAAGAAAAGGCACAGGAAGGCAGATTAAGGCAGGGAGAAAGCAGGGAGTGACAGGGAGAGGCAGGAAGTGTCAAGAGGGCATAGAAAGGCAGAGGAAGGCAGGGAGGCAGCAGGGAATGTTATTCCCGTATTAGATAGGCAGAACAGCGAAGGTCATTCCTTGGGGAATACGAGATTTACGGGAGACCTTACTGGGTTCCCTGCCCCGAGGAATACCAAGGAGTTCCATTATACAGACATTATACACGGGCTGGTATTATACAGAACCGAGAGAGAGAGGCAGAGGGAGAGAGGAAGGGTCTCAAGTGGTGCTCAAGACTGGAGGTTCATGACAGGTGGGTTTTGGTGGAATGGCTGGGACGTGTGACAGTTTTATGATGGCAAGAGGGTCGTGTGCTGTGGCCGGACTTGTGTATTTGCGGGACCGGTTTAGATAGACGGAGTGAGACAAGACAGACTGAGACACGGGTAGAGACAGAAAGACAGGCAGGGATGATGACTTTAGAGAGACAGGCATACAAAGACACAAGACAGACAGGAAGACAGACTAGTAAAGAAAAATAGACAGAAAGACAAGCTGGAAGATAAATTTAGAGACAGACATTCAGATAAATTAAAAAGACGGGCTCAGACAGATTAAAACAGAGACAATGCCAAAAATAGTAAGACAGGAAGACAGAAATTTTGAGGGACAGGTAGACGGAGAGACACGAGGTAGACAAACAGAAGATGAATTTAGAGAGAGACGGACAGACAGAGAGACAGAGGGAGAGAAACAGGAGGCTAACTTCAGAGACAAGCACAGAGAGGGAAACAAACAGAAAGACAAATTTAAGAGAGACAGAGTATACAGACTGAAGGCTAATCAAGAGAGACAGACCGACAGACCAAGACGAGAGACAGACAGAGTATACAGACTGAAGGCTAATCAAGAGAGACAGACCGACAGACCAAGACGAGAGACAGAGTATACAGACTGAAGGCTAATCAAGAGAGACAGACAAACAGACCAAGACAAGAGAGAGACAGACAGGTAGAGATGAGATGAGGATGGCAGAAAAGAAAAAAGTAATAAGATATACCAGTAAGGACTCTCTCATCTGCCAGGTCGGAATGTGTAGGCAGGGGAAATACAAGGAAAGATTTTGAGGGTGATGCCCTACGTGTGTGTGTGTGTGTGTGTGTGTGTGTGTGTGTGTGTGTGTGTGTGTGTGTGTGTGTGTGTGTGTGTGTGTGTGTAGGATCGTGACTAAGCATAAACAATCTGCATATATTTAACTAAGATAATCTATATGAACTTGACCATAAACCTGAACGAGTCTGGCCGCATGAATTGGTTAGAGACAGAAAACCTGTGTAAAGCCAATCAAGACACTGCAATGTACAAGTGTGACGAGTCATTGCACCCCGATAAGAGGAAACCAATACGGTGTGTCTATACATATAAACACACACACACGCACACGCACACGCACAATGAACTTCCATCACTGTCCACCTACTCACTCTCCCTGTCTCTCTGTCTCTCCTCGTCTCTTCCTCACCCTCCCTGCCACTCCCTCGGGTTGATGTCCTCCCGGCGTGCCCTTCCATCTCCAAGGTCAGGTCACGCCCCTTGCCTCCAGCCCACACAGCCTCCACCCTCCTAGCAACCAGCCCACCTCACCCCTCCTCACCCCACCCCACCCCGCCCCGCCCAGTCCAGTCCCGCCCCGTCCCGCCCCGACACGGCCCAGGTAAACACAGGTAAATAGAACGTTTAAAAAATATCCCTTTAACCTTCCATCCCCCACCCATCAACACCCTCCTCCCCTCCCAAGTACCCAGGTAGCTACTTAAAATACTCCTTACCTTACCGTCCCTTCATTAACACAGGTAAGTTGCAGCACAAAATACGCCTCTAAGCTTCCCGCGCATCAATCACCACCCTTCCCTTGAGAAAATTAATACATGCTTGGTAAAAAATAGGTTACTTTTGGCGCCACCTTCCCACCTCCACGCCCGCCAGGTAACTTAATTAAAACCTGACCTTGGTGTCCTGCTACTTTGTTTTACTTCCTTTATTTTACCTGTCCCTTTCTCTTTAACACCTGGACACTCACTCGTATTATCTTCCATTCCTATCTTTATGTCACCACGTTCACCTGTTTCTTATCTTAATTAGTTTCTCGTAGGTATTATGATGCCTTCTACTTTGTCCTATCTTCTGCTTTGCCTTACCTGTTCCTTTGTCTCCTGGTTCCTATCTCTCCGTCCCTTCGTTCACCTGTTTCTTATCTTAATTGGTTTCTTGTAGGTTTTATGATGTCTTTCACCTCGTCCTACCTGTCCTACCTTCTATCTCAACTACCTGTCCTATACACCCACATTTACATACAAAACCTTTTATGGTCCATTTTTATCTGTATCTCAAGTATAGCACATTTTTTTTTCTACTTGTGTTACCTGTCTTGCTACCTATACCTTGCTTCACCTGTTCTTCCTCCCCATATACCAATCTTTTTCCTCACTGCCACTGTCTCCTCACTATAGCTTCCTTTTTTCTTCCTTTTTTTTTTTTACTCCAAGTGGGTTTCTTTACCTGTCTTTATACCTTTGCCTTGTCTCACCTGTCCTCTAGTTGCATGTACTTTCCTATACAACCTTGTCTTCCTTCCTACCTTGTCATTTCACCTGTAGGACCTTCGTTAATTTCAGTTCGTGCCTTCAAGTTTTTTTTTCAGTTTTTTTTTTTCAGTATACGTAATGTGTGTGTTGTCATTTCGAGTCCTGGTCATTCGTGTCTATTTAATACTTTCCCCTCACCTATAACTGCCTATTTAATCTTTTTCCCTCACCTGTAACATCTCAATGCCTTTTATTTTTTATCATTTGCTTTCGGGATATGTAAAGTTTGGCTAGGTATGGGTAATGTAAGCCAATCATTGTGCATTTCTTTTTCTGTCATCTATAACACTTGTCTTTCAGTTCATGTTTTGGGATTTGAGTTTTAAGAAGAGCAAAGAATAGTAAAGTTAGGTCAGTGGGGTTCATGTGGATTCATTTGTGTGTTACTTAATCCGTGACCTTCACCTGTAATACCTTAATGTTTTAGTTCCTGGTTCAAAATGTACTAAGGTGGTTTGGCGACTGTTGCAGTTTCTCTTTTCTAATGTTCTTATGATTCCTGCGTGTTTAGTTACTTAATCCGTCTCCCTCACCTGTAATATAATGCCTTAGTTCCTGTTTGGTTTGGCTACTGTGGCAATCCGTCCCCCTCACCTGTTTTAGTTCTTGGCTTAGGATTTACTAAGGTGGTTTAGCAAGTGTGACTCCTGCGCGTTTGGTTACTTAATCCGTCTCTCTCACCTGTAATGCCACAGTTCCTGGTTTGCTAAGTTGGATTGGCTACTGTGGCAACCCGTCCCCCTCACCTGTTATGGCTTAATGTCTTAGTTCCTGCTTTACTAAGGTGGTTTGGCTAGTGTGACTCCTACGCGTCTGTCTACGAAGAGAGTACTAAATCTTTTCGTAACCTTGGGAGCCTTACAATTAGTCAAGGCCACGGAGCAGCGCGTTCACCCACACCCTGAGTGACGCCAGCCCGGGCCCGCACCACGAAGCAAGGCTGGCGTGGGTCTGGCCAAACAACTCTGCATGCAAAGGCTACACCAAGATTTTCTAAGTCATTACAAGATGGTGGGTTTTGTAAAGGCATTGCCACACGTTCAGTACACAGCCAGTAAAGGGAAGACTGGCCCGGAGACATACACAGACCTACTTATAAATGAGTGGTTGAGGTACTGCGCCACAACAGCCAGGGTCATTATAAAGTACTTGCGCGTTCCCTTCATTACTTATTCTCGGCCACTCCGGCAAGTATAACGAGCCGTCTAAGATACGCTATTAATAAACAACACTGAGCATTCTTGCCCTCTCCAGCAGTTACCACCTTTACCAATATGAAAAAAAAAATACTCCAGATTAATTTCTGCAGACACTTTTACCAAGCAAACCAGTATATCTTTGTCCAGTACAGCAAAGTTACCACCATTACCAATATAAACACTAAAATTCACTGGTATTAATCCGACTCTCAGCTGCGCGTGTCTCCCCCGCAACAGTGAATCCCGTGCCGTCAAGTGCCTCTTCCCTGCTCAAGCTCATAAGTCAT
This sequence comes from Portunus trituberculatus, assembly GCF_017591435.1. Taxonomy (NCBI): domain Eukaryota; kingdom Metazoa; phylum Arthropoda; class Malacostraca; order Decapoda; family Portunidae; genus Portunus; species Portunus trituberculatus. The sequence goes on from NC_059290.1 coordinate 7,731,945, forward strand.
ATCGCTATAGTGAGAGATTAAGTCAGGCAATTTCTCGCCAAGTGGGCCATTAAGATAAGCTCTTCTCTCCCTCATGATAAGCAAGTCACTAATAATAAACTAAAAAAACTTTTTTCAGATAAGATAAATTTCTGAAAGTCAGTGTCCGTCTGTCTGTCTCTCATGATAAGCAAGTCACTTATAAAACTAACAAACTTTTTTCAGATAAGATAAATTTCTGAAAGTTGGTGTCTGTCTGTCTGTATGTCTGTTCGTCCGTCCATTTGTTTACTCAATCCACAACAATTTCTCTCCATCTGTCCATTTCTCCATTTGCATCTGTCTACCTGCTCATCCATTCTTCTATCTCACCACATCCTTCTCTGTTCCTTACCTACCTACTCTGTCTTTCATCCCGTCTATCTATTCATTAATCTATCCACCTCTCCACTTCTCCACTTCCCATTCACCCATCCCTGCGTCAATCCACCCTCCAGCCCCCTGCAGACATCCACGTGCTCACTCTTCCACATGCTGCGCCGGACACGTGTGGGTGGTTGGCAACGGATCGACCTTGACTAAAAATGTCTAGAGGAGGAGGAGGTTGGAAAAAAATGTGAGAAAAAGAATGTTAAGCCTCACTCGGCCAGAGCCTTCCCCGGATACAAGCACTGGTGTCACGTCCCTGAAGCCTCGAGGTAATGGAGAGACAGGGAGAGAAAAAAGGGAGGGAGGAAGGGGAAGATGGAGGGAAAAAGAGGAAGAGGGAGGGATACTAAACAAGGGGATGACAAGAGGCATTACCGAAAGGAAGGAGAGAAGAGGCATAACAGGAATGCTATTGGAAGGAAGGAAGGAAGGTGATAACGTTAAGGAATGAGGGAAAATGCATGTGAAAGATATAATTAGATGGAAAGGAAGACAGGGAAATTTGATGAAGGGAATGAGAATAACTGGAAGGTCAGTTATAGATGGTAAAAGACAACAGAAAAGTGTGATAAAGAAGGGAATAAATAAAATAATGGAAAGAAAAGAAAGGGAACATAGTAGGAACGCAGTTAGAAGATAGCGAGAAAGAAATGAGGAAATCTGACAAAGAAAATGATGGCACAAAACTTGGAGGAATAAAGCAAAAAATAAACAAACATAATAGAAGATGGAAAAGAGAAATGCAAAGATGCGAAACTAAGAAAATGGTGACAAAGTGATGAGATTAAGAAAGCAAGATGCACGAAACTTAACTACACGTAAAAAAGACGAAAAAAAAAAGGATAAAATATAGAGATAGCAAAGAATAGAAGGAAAAAAAAAAAAAACAAGAGATACAAAGAGATACACAGTAAGTAATTAAGAGAAAGGGAAAGACACAAGACAGAAAAAGATAACACAAAAAAAAAAAAAAAGTCGAGAGATGGAGAGACACATTGAGAAACGACAAGGAGACAAGTAAAGAGACACGGAGACAGAGTGAAAGCAAAAAACAATAATGGTGTTGTGGAATATATTTAAATCGACAATGAGGGGAGGAAGCGAAGGCAAGCAAAGAAAAATAAGCCTGAAAGAAGTGTGATGGAGAAGCGACAATGGGAGGACTTAAATAGAGAGGAGAAAGAAGAGTGGAGGAGAAGGATGAAGACAGGATTTTGAGGAAGTAGAAGAAATAAAAAGGGAGAGAAGATAATGGGAGAGGTTAAGGGAGGTTCAGAGGAAAAGAGGAGGAGGAGGAGGAAGAGGAGGATTCAGAGAAGTAGGAGGGAGGAAATAAAAGGGTGAGGACAGGATTTTGAGGAAGTAGACGAAATGAAAAAGGGAGAGATTAAAGAAGGTTTAGAGGGAAAGAAGGAGAGAATGATTTTAATGAAGTAGACAGGAAATAAAGAAAACGGGAAGAAGATTGGAAGTTAAGAGGTTTAGAGGGAAACAGAGGAAATAAAAAGAAAGGGAATAGGATAAGTTAAGAGATAGATAGATAGATAGAGAGAGAGAGAGAGAGAGAGAGAGAGAGAGAGAGAGAGAGAGAGAGAGAGAGAGAGAATGGCTATAAAGAACGATGAAGAAAATGAAGCAAAGAGGAGGAAAGGTATATAAGGAGGATTTGAAAGAAGGAAAGGATAGGTGAAAAAAGGAAGAATGTGGGAAAAAAAATAAGAATATGATGGAAGAGAGAAGA
>NC_059290.1:7739093-7749093 GCF_017591435.1 Portunus trituberculatus
GTTCGTGCACCTGTTTATCTTCCACTAATAACCGCGTCGTTTCAGCCGTTGGTGTGATGAGATTCCTGTCACCCTATTCAACCCGAGAAGTGATCGGTTCCAAGGAGATAATAGGACTTAAGGTTTGAAGGAAAAGATAATAGGACTTAAGGTTTGAAGGAATGTTTTGCCACTTCAATACTGGGGCTCATTTGTACCTTGAGATTCGTGTACGATAAGACCATTTTATTGACATTAGGAAGGGTCTATGGAGGTTACAAGATTAATGGCCAGAGTCTTCATTATTTCAACTCCCACACAAGTTTTTGAAGCTGTATAAAATCAATTAGTAAGCAGAATGTATATGGAAACGCGTCATCGTACTGAAGGGTCTGCTGAAGTCAAAAGATTAACGGCCAGTCTTCACTATTTCAACGCCCATACAAGTTTCTGAAGTTGTTTTTTAATTGTGTGGTTGATGAATGGAGTAGAGTCGGTAATCAGGTTGTTGGTGCTGAGTCAATAGGGAGTTTTTAAAAGATGGTTAGAGGTATTATGAATGGTGATAGGTGGAAATAGGTAGGTGTGTTCATAGAGGGACTGCCACGTGTAGGTTTGGTGGCTTCTTGCAGCTTCCCTCGTTTTCTTTTATTATTAACTCTTCCACTGCAGCGTACAACCATTCACAGCATCCAAGGCAACCATTCACAGCATCCAAGCCAACCGTTCACAGCATCCAAGCCAACCGTTCACAGCATCCAAGCCAACCGTTCACAGCATCCAAGCCAACCGTTCACAGCATCCAAGCCAACCATTCACAGCATCCAAAGCAACCATTCACAGCATCCAAGCCAATAATTCACAGCATCCAAGGCAATTCCAGTAACTGTCAGGTAGTAAAGATAACTCTAGACTGCCGGTAATATATTCCAGTTCATTCCAGCAGTACCATTCCAGGCTGTCTCTTCTACTAACATTCAAATCACTGCTCGTCTATCCCAGATCATTCCAGACAACACAAACACTCGCCAGAACATTCCAGGCAAGATAGAATATGCCGCCAATATATTCCAAGTCACTAACCAAACTTCTATTGCGTGCAGAGAAGAGCGCAAGAATTTTCCATTACGTTCCATGCCTCTCCAGAACCATCCCGCCCTCTCTCCTACCCCTTCCAGCTCCAGGCCTCCAGTACACCACGTAGATACAAAGCCAGTGAAGAATAACGTCACCTCGAGCCAGACTGAGATGAACACCATGATACAACACTTGCTATGCCCCCAGGACTTCCCCTCCTTCACCCCTAACTCCTCTTCCTCACCCCTCGCCACTCACCTCTCACTCCCGGTCTCGATGCTCTTACCTGTCTTACCACCTCCTCTTACTTCTACTCTTCCACTTCTTCCTTCCACTGTTCTCTTCTTTCTTTATTTTCATTGACTCTTCCTCCACTTCCTCCTCTTCCTACTACTCTTCCATTCTTTCTTTACCTTCATTCACTCTTCCTCCTCGCTTACTTCTTTCTTCTTCCTTGTTTTAAGTCCTCGTAATTTTCCTCCTCTTCTATTCCTGCGTCTCATTCTTCTTTCTCTTTCTCGCCTCTTTCTTTGATTACTTCCGACTTCTTGTTCTTGTCTCTCTCACTTCTATCTGTTCCTCTCTTTCTTCTCCGGTTTCTCCTTGTTTCTCTTTCCCAGTTTTCCTGGTTTCTTTCTCTACCTATTTTTGTCTTCCTATCCCTGTTCATCTTTTTTTCCTATTTTCTCCTCTTCTTCCTATCCCTCTTCCTCCTCCTTATCCCTTGACGCTTATCTCCCTACTCTTCTAATTCCTCCTCCATGCTTCCTACACCTCCTTTCCTTTTCCTTTTCTCTATCTGTTTCTTCTTCTCTATCTTTCTTCCCTGGTTTCTCTTCATATCTCTCTTCCTCCTCATCCCTACTCTTCTTCTAACTCCTCCATGCTTCCTATACGTCTCCTTTCTTTATCTATTTCTGTCTTCCTCTCCGTTTCCTCCTCATCATCCCTTGACGCTTATCTTCCTACTCTTCGACCTCCTCCTACAGGCTTCCTACATCTTCCTTCCTTTTCTTTCTCCTCCTTTTTCTCCTTCCTTTTCCTTCTTTTTCTCCTTTTCCTTCTCTTCGTTTTTCTCCTTCCTTTTTCTCCCTTTTCCTTCTCCTTCTTTTTCCTCCAGGGCAAGTGATGTGGCTGGCAGCTAATAACAACGATGCTATCACCAGACAGGTTGGCCATGCGTCTGTGGCCACAAGGGGCGGAACACCATTACACACAGCTCAGGGTTACACAAGACACCACGGCAATGAAGGCCTGTCGCGGCACGATTATGTGGCGGCGTTGTGGTGTTGTGGTGTGGCTGATAATACTCCCTCGTGTTGATTTGTTACTGGGGATAGTGTGTGGGGTCTGCTGTGTGCTGTGTGCTGTCTGCTGTGTGCTCGTTCTGTATCCTGTGTTTGTAATCTCGTCTTGTTGATTTCTTACTGTGAATGGTGTGTTGTGTTCTCTGTTGTGTTGTAGGGATGGTATATATTGTGCATTGTGTTGTGTGTGTGGGGTTGTCTTGTGTTCTCATTCTGTGTTCCGTTAGCTTTATGTTTGTAATCTCGTGTTGATGTCTTACTGGGGATGGTATGCAGTGTTTTGTGCTGTGTTGTGTTATGCTGTGTTGTGCTGTGTTGTGTTGTGTTCTGTGTTCCGTTAGTTTAATGTTTGTAATGTGTAAGTTTTGTTTGTTCCATGTTATAATAGTGTTGTGTGGGTTTTGCCTGTGCATGGGAGTTGAAAGTTTTTTTTTTTTTTTTTTTGGTTTTCCTCATTATTTACCTCAATGTAATGTTAATGTAGAGTTTTGAGGAGGGATTTCTTCATATCTTTTTTCTATATAATTACCTCAGCAAAAAAAAAAAAAAAAAAGCAACCGAATCGAGGATATTAGTTTGACGAGGAGAAATTGTTAGAGACCATTAAGAGTATCAAGGAGTGTGGAGGATGATTGACTGGGAATTATAGTGTTTGAGCCTAATAAGCCGTTCATGACCCGCCAAGCCAAGGAAATGTTTGAAGGAACCAGTGGAGGAAGTGGCCGGTGTATTGTTAATGTGAAGATCAATATTTATGCAGGTTTATTCAAGTCTATGTTGTGGTTTTCCTTGATCGTCTAACCTCTTCACTTGTTTCCAGTTTTCCTATAAATGATGGATAGTTCTGCTTGATATTCGGCTATTCTCGCTTCCCGAGTTTTTTTTTTCTTCCTTTTTTTCAGTTCAAGGTTTGCGTTTTCTTGTCGTCAATCGATTTCATCTTTTCTTTCTCTTGTTTTATTCAAGTTTCCTTTGCTTTTCACGTGATTTGATTTTTCTCCTTTAGTTATTTTGTTTTTCTCGATTTTATTTACTTTTCCTTTTCAATTTTTTTTTTTTTTTTTATCCATTTACCAAGTTCACGTATTTTTCTACGCGAGTTAATTTAAGTTTCCCAAGTTGAGTTACGAGCAACAGTAGTAGCGACCAGTTTAGTTAGTCCATCTCCACCTCATATAGTAAACAGAGACACGAGACAGTGGGTACAATTGTCAGTTTCATCCAGAGAGCAGCTCCCTTTCACGTGTTTCGCCTCAAGTGGGGAGACCAGTTTGTTACGCGTGTCTGACCTTTCCAGCGAGGTGCGAGGTACCTATTTTGTGGGGAGATAAATTTCCCACACCTGTTTCACCTTGAGTAATGTCGAGAGACCAGTTTTGCACACGTCTCCGACCAGAGGCATAAAAATGAGACGGAAGGGGTTAATTCAACAATAATAACAAAAGTGGCAGAGAATTTCAGTACAGGGAGAGAAAAAAAGGTAAAAATTTTCCTATAAGCTTTTTTTCTTTTCCTTTTATTTTCGTGTCATGAAGTTCGTGGAAGTGAGCGGCGAGTTCTGCTTTCTTGCGAAGGTTAAAAGTCTTGCGTCGTAGCGGGACTCGGCGCGTTTATAGAAGGGGTAATCTAATAGTTCTAAATTTTAACAGTGTATAATGAAGTTCAAAGTTTAACTAATCCAAGTCTTAAAGAGTATAATGGTAGTTCAGTCTAAACGAATCCAAGTTTTAATAACCCTGCAGTGCCATGACGCGTTTCCATATTCATTCTGCTTACTATTTGGTGATTTTACACTGCTTTAGAAACTTGTGTGTGTATTAAAATAGTAAAGGCTCTTTCCATTAATCTTCTGATCTCTATGGACAGTTAATAATGTAAATAAAATCATCTAATCGTGCCCAAACCTCAGGTAAAAAGCATAAAGGATAAAACTTGTTCACCTTAACTTCATCTGGTCTTTACTCCACTTTTATTCACTAACTTCACTATCAATTTCACTCATCCACTGTTCAACTTGACTGTATTCGTCCACTTCTACCCTCACACGTTCACTCCTTCACCTTCCCTCACATGCTTCCTTCCCTAATCTTTCCCTCACACTCCTCCTTCCCTCATCTTCCCCTCACAAACACCTCTATCCACTTCTTCCCTCACACACCTCTATCCACTTCATCCCTCACAAACACCTCTATCCACTTTTTCTCTCATCTTCCCTCACAAACAGCTATCCACTTCTTCCCTCACACTCCTTCCCTCATCTTCCCCTCACAAACCCCTCTATCCACTTCTCACACACTCCTATTCACTCCTACCATCACACACTGCTTCCCTCACCTTCCCCTCAAACATTTCTATGCCTTCCTACCCTCACACATTCCCCATCCTCAGTTCCTCCACGCCTTGCCTTACATAACCATCCACGCGCCACACCCAGTCTAAACACGCCCAGACCACCGAGCCACACCATCCTTGCTGACTCCATTGTTTTTGTCCCAAGTTTGCCCTCTGTCTCAGGTGTCTGGTTACCTGGCGGACCGAGGACACGCAGCACCCAGGCTTCGTATCCATTGACCTCGTAAAGTCATTAGGAGTGTTACTTATAATGAATCGCTTTGTTTTGGTTTTCTGGGTGTTCAGGTGAGGTGCTTAGTTTTTTTTTTTTTTTTTTTTTTGTGGAATCCTTGTTTAAGTAAGGTAGGGATAAGTAAGGGGTAATTAAGTAAGGGATATGAAGGGAAAGTATTTTTTTTTCTTAGTGGAGTGGAATCCTTGCTTAGGTACAAGTAAGGAAGGGATAAGTAAGTAAAGGGATGTGAGGGAAGTGTTGTTTTTCTTCGTTTCTTTAGTGAAGGCGTGGAATCCTTGTTTTAAGTAAGGAAGGGCAAAGTAATGGGTAAATAAGTAAGAAATAAGTAAGGGATGTGAAGAAAGTCTATTTTTATTTATTTATTTATTTTTATTTGTTATTATTTTTATTTTAGTGACGGCATGGAATCCTTGTTCGAGTAAGAAAAGGAAAAGTAAGCAAGGATAAGTGAGCAAAGGATATGAGGGAAAAGTAAATGGTAAGCAAGTCTTTACAGCTTCTTGGAGTATCCTTATTGTATCTTATTGTATCCCTTATTTTATCTTGTATTCTCTTATTTTATCTTGTATTCCCTTATTTTATCTTGCATTCCCTCATTTTATCTTGCATTCCCTCATTTTATCTTGCATTCCCTCATTTTATCTTGTATATTCCCTCATTTTATCTTGTATATTCCCTTATTTTATCTTGTATTCCCTTATTTTACCTTGTATTCTCGTGTCTGTAACTCTCGTACCATGTCGCTCCAGACGTACCATGACACCCCTAAGTTCTCTCGTCATGCCTGCTGCACCTTCATTAATTAACCTGCAGTACACCTCAAGATGGAGACTCCTACTATTACGACTGTTACTGAATCCTTAAGAAGATACCTACCATGAACCTGATACCCCAGAAAACCTTCGCATTGTTCAGGCTCTCTTTTAAACTCCCTCTTTCCCTCTCCTCGCTCTCCTTGACCTTCAGTTCCCTTTGGCTCAGAATATTCACCTGTTCTTGCCTGATCAAATTACTCGTTTTTTTTTCCACTTCATTCATTCATTTGTTCGTTCGTTCGTTCGTTCGTTCGTTCTTGCCTTTCGTGATGTGTTGTTTCTATTATTTCATTATTCTTGTTTATGATTGTTATTTGTGATTTATGTTTATTACGTCTTTTTTTAATAACTTGATTTCTTTTATTGATTTGTTATTTTTTTTTTCTTTTTGTGAGTTTTTCTTAGTTTTGTTTCGCTGTGTTTATTTTCAGTTTGTTTTGCTGTTTTAGTTTGATTCACTTAAGTCTTCACTCTCATTTGTTTACTTTTGTTTGATATTCCCAGGTTGTACAATTTCCGCTCCAGTACCGTAGATTTTCCCAGTTCCTTTTATTAATTACCCATTCATCATCACCTTACCTTTCCCTCCATACCTCTCGCAAAACCTCACCAACTCCACTATGTATACCTAATTTTTTTTTTTTTTTTTTTTTTTTCATTTGCCTTCATTGACTGCCCATTCCTAACCTTACAATTCCACTGCCTACCTAACACCTTTCCACTTGCATTCATCAGTTACCCATTCTTAACATACCTTTCCCCTTAGAACACTTCCTAAAAACCCTTACCTACCCTTACCTTACAACTCCACTGTCTACCTAACTTTTTTTTTTATTTTCTTCCATTAATACCCATTCACCACCTTACTTTACACCTCCACACTATCTACCTAACATTTCCCCATTTGCACTCATTGTTTGCCCATTCATAACCCACCTTTCCCTTTATAACACACACTAAACCCTTACCTTACAACTCCACTGTCTCTACCTAACACTTATTTCCATTCAATAACCACCAAACCTAACCTAACCTAACCTTAATTTACCTTACCTTACCTTACATCTCCACACTGTCTACCTAACACTTTTCCGTTTTCCCTTCATTAATTACCCACTCATAACCTGCCTCTCCCTCTGCACGCCTCACTAAACCCTTGCCTTCCAGCCTAATTAAGTAACAGGTAAGCAGCTCACCTGAACGACCCGCACAGGTAACCCCGGGGGACGCGTATTGTGCGATCGATACTCTCAGATCACGCGAGGACAGTTTATGAGGGTGACAGGTTACAGGCGGGTGGTGACTGCGCAGGGTGGAGCTTGGTACTTTAACAGGGTGATGTGTGTAGGTGTGTGTAACAGGGAAATAAGAGGAAGTTTGCGTGTTTTTGTACCTTTTTATTACCTATTGTGGCCTTGGACAGTGTTATTAGTGTGAGTAGGTTATAAAGGTGCTCGTGGCTTATGGCGTTACTTAATTTGAGTCAACCTTTACGCGACTTTTTTCCTTTTTTTGCTAATACAAGTTTGGCTATTCTAACGTCAACTAGCGGAATTTAACCTAATCTAACCCTAACAACCAGCTATCTAACGTAACGATAATTAACAGATAACCTAATTTAACCGTAATTTAATTTAACCTTATATAACCTATCCTAACTTAACCTCCTCATTACTAGGACATTTTTACCTCAAGTTTTGGTGTAATTAGACCATTTTATTGACATTAGGATTGGTCAATGGAAGTCAGAAGATTAATGGCCGGAGTCTTCACGATTTTAATCCCCGCACGAGTTTCTGAAGCTGTATAAAATCACCACATAGTAACCAGAATGAATATGGAGACGCGTCATTGTACTAAAGGGGCTAACCGAACCTGATTAAATCTAACTTAACTAATCTAACGTAACCTAACCTAACCTAACCCAACCTACCCTAATGTAAACCTAATCTAACTTCACCTAAACTTTTTTTTTAATGCAAGATGGGAAAACTGGCCAAGACAACAAAAACAATTACAATAGGACACTAACCTCACCTCTCACCTCCCTCCCAGACACGCCCAGACACACCCAGTCTACTCCCAAGCTATCCCAGTGAAAAACATAATATCCGAGGATCTTTTATATTAGCCTTCCAATGGGCGGAGTTGTGCAATCCAAACAAGGCCAGCAAGGACACGCCTCTCCTAACCCCTTCAGTACTGGGACGCATTTTTACCTTGAGTTTTGAGTATCATTAGGCGATTTTATTAACATTAGGAAGGGTCTGTCGAGGTTAGAAGAGTCATCATTATTTTAATCCCCACAAGTTTTTTTTTTTTTTTAAGCTGTATAAAATCAGATAGTAAGTAGAAAAATATGAAAAGGTGTCATGGTAGTGAAGAGGTTAATCCTTGAGTACCATGACGCATTTCAATATTCATTCTGGTGGCTATTTGGTGATTTTATACAGCTTCAGAAACTTGTGTGGCCGATTAAAATAGAAGGCTGTGGCCATTAATCTTCTGACCGCCCAAAAAAAAATAAAATCGTTCACAAATTTCAAAGTAAAAATATGTCTTAGTGTTCAGCTTCTATTTTCAAATATTTGCGCTTCACCACCATTTCAAAAGTCTTTATTTAAATTTACAAGTATTTTTTTTAAGGTGTTTTTATACTTCTAGAGGCAGTGACAACATTTCTATTATATTCTCAAATATTTGTGCTTCACCTCCACCATTTCAAAAGGCTTTATTTAAATTTACAAGTGTTTCTTTTAAGGTGTTTCTATACTTCTAGAGGCAGCGACAACATTTCTACAGTATTACCTGAAGAAACACTTGGAAACCCCGGCTAGCCATCTCGGTGGCCTTGAAAATAATCGCGGTGAGACCAAAGCGTTTCTGAATACGGGACTTACTTTCCCTTATCCTTCTCTTATCCTTTGTGTTCTCGTCATTCCTTTGAGCAGGTTTAGCGGAACACCTGCGATTAGGGAACGTTTACCTATTCTTGGTGATTTTGAACGTGATTTTTTTTTTTTATAGTTTGTCTCCCTCGTCTTTTAACCCTTTCCTTTTCTCTACTTTCCCTTCTTTCCATTCGTTTGTTTACTGCCTTGTGGATTTTGAACGATTTGTGAAGTGTTTTTCTTTTTCGTTCAATATTCTCGTTCTTCTTTGAGTCTTTCCTTTCTTATTCTTTCCCTTCATTTTGTTTCTCTTCCTTCTTCTCTCCATCTCTTCTCTTCCGCTTTCCTTTTCTTTAATTTTCTTATTTCACTTTTTTCCTCATTTTCTCCCTTCCCTTCGTTCTCCGATATTCTTTTTTTTTCCATCTCCTTTCCTATTTTTTCCTTCCTTACACATTTTCTCCGTCCTTCCTCATTCAGTTCCCCCATCTCTCTCTCTCTCTTTCCTTTTCTCTCCCTCTCCCTTCGTATCCCTCTCCCTTCCCCTCATCTCTCTCCCTTTCCTTCCCTGGCAGCCATTATACTTCTGCCAATGATTATCGTGAAAAGTTCCCTTGTAGAGCCAGCGTGGCCTGCTTACCTCCCGCGGCTCACCTGTCCCTATTACGCAGGTGATTTGGGTCAGTGGCGCCAGGTGCGTGCGTCCGGCGTAGCTAAACACTATCCGCCGCAAGTTACGACATTTGGGGCGTAGGAAGGGTGCGGTGGGGGGTAACAGGAAAAATTTATATATATACGCGAGTTCTTTTACGCATTGTGTGTGTGTGTGTGTGTGTGTGTGTGTGTGTGTGTGTGTGTGTGTTCGATGATTCTTTTGTGACTGTATAGCTTTATATATTTTTTTTATTGCCTTTCTTTCGTCATTTTATTGCTACTTGTGGTCGATATACTACACACCTCATGCCTGTCTGTCTGTCTATGTTATTCTGTATGTTTCTATCCATTCTTATTTCTGTATCGTCCTGTCTATTCTATCCACTTCTGTCTATTTGTATCCAATCCTCGTTTCTATCCATTTCCTGTCACTAATTCATGTCTATTCACTTTTCACCTGTCATCCATTCATCCATTTCTCAATTTTTTTTTTCATCTATCTACCTATCTCGGTTTATTCGTCCATCTATTTACCTATCTATATTTATTCACCTATCCATCCACTCATTCCTGTCTAGACACGCATCTGCTTGCCTGCCTGTCTGTCTGTTGGTCTGTCTGTCTGTGTGTGTTATGTTCATCGTAACCTACTCTAATTTTTCTCTAGACAACGCAACACTGGCGCAACAC
>NC_059290.1:7754093-7769093 GCF_017591435.1 Portunus trituberculatus
TCTCATTAACCATGCCCTCCCCTTAAATAAATAAATAAATAAATGTCTAAGCATGCCCTTTCATAAGCGTTTCCTCTCAGTAATCATGCCCTCTCCATTAGCATTCCCCCTTTTAAACATTCCCTCTCCATCAAAAGTTATCCAGGTCTCTCTAAACATGCCCTTTCATAAGCATTCCCTCTCAGTAATCATGCCCTCTCCATTAAGAATTATCAAGTTCTCCCTAGGCATTCCTCATCTCCATAAACATTCCTCGCTGATCTGAACACTTGCTAATTTGTGCACGTGACATGAACCCACGAAAATATACAGTTCTTTTTTTATATAAGAGGGAAGAACTGGCCATGGGAAACAAGAACGATTATACAAAAAAAAAAAAAAAAAGGTTCACTTAGATGCCAGTCCCCGATCAAGGCTGAGAGTGAGCTAAAAGAATGGGATAGTTCTGTAGGAATTTTTTTTTCTTTATTTTTTATTATTTTTTTTTATTAATCAATTAATTTATTTATTTATTCATTCATTTATTTATTTCAACTTTCCTTTGACTGGCTGTGTACTTATTTTACACATACATTTGTTTATTGTCCTTAATGTAGCCTTTTTTTTTTTTTTTTATTGTAGGATGATCGCAGTGTGGCTTTATAGCGGTGGGTGCTTCAGTGTTTCTAGTGTTCATTAGCGGAACCATCGTGTCAGGGTGTATACTACCCACACCTGATTGAAGTATACCCAGTGCTTGCCAAACTCAATTACTTCGTTCAGCGTGTTGGTGTCTTTAGTGCTGATCTGTTGGACGCTGCCGTGAAAGGGAGCGTTTCATTTACCGCTGGTGGAGGAGTCATCATTGAGTTCAGTTAGTGTGTCATTAGAATCCGTGATATTTGCCAGCGTCCTTCTCAACACAGTATTGAAACAGTGACACACGTTTACTTGTTCTTCACCCAACTCTTATCTTGAAACTAGATCTGTTCGTTTTAATTTCCTTCTTTTTTTCATGTAAGACGGGAAATCTGGCCAAGAACAACAGAAAACGATTCAGCAAAAGGCCCACTTAGATGCCAGTTCACGAGCAGATCAGAGAGAGTTTCAGTTTTCAATACCAACATCCTAAACAACATTTCCTTCACTTGCATTCATTTCATTCTCTTCTTAACCTTTTCTCTCTCGCTGGACACTCATATAATCTCAAAAGCGAACCGTTTGCTATTTTATTTTCGTTTCAATTTTTAACATCAACATCGTAAACAATATTTCTCTCACTTTCATTCATTTCATTCACAACTTATCCTTTCTCTTTCGCTGGACAGTTTCAAATAATCTCAAAAGCAAACTTAACCCTAATCTAACTTAACTAATTTAACTTAAGCTGCCTTTCTTTTAGTTTCAGTCTACAATATGAACACCCTTAGCAATATTTCTCTCACTTTCCATTAATTTCATTCACCACAGTTTCAAATAATCTCGAAGTTGAACTATTAATGTATTTCCTGTCACCATAATGCCGCTCACCAAGACAGCAACACTCACAGGTAAGATGTTGCAGATAAGAACGTAATTAGCAAGTCACGAAGAAGCGAGCGTTCAGGTATAACTCACCTTGTAATTACCTGATCTGGGACTCTTACCTGCCAATTAGACACACAAAGGGACACAAAGGACAAACAAACACCGCTCTTGTTAGCTTTCCCTGTGGTAGTTTGACAGTGGCAGTGAAGGAAATGGGAGAGGAAAAATGATAATGGTAATGATTTAATGGTCAGTTGCCGTCCTATTCTTAATGGAGTACAGATGTAAAATATAGGTAGAAAAAATGGAAATAGGGCTTCTGTGGTGTTTCCTGTCATTAATTTATGTTTTTCCTTACTTTTTTTTTCAGTTACATAATTTCTACACACACACACACACACACACACACACACACACACACACACACACACACACACTGGCTTTTCTATGTGGTAAGTCATTTTTTCCCTTCTCTTTCCCAAGTTTTCTGTCACTCTTGCTGTCCTCCTCCCCAGCACTACATTCTCAAACCTTGCCACGCCTTGCCTCGCCTCCTTTCATCAAAAAAAAAAAAAATGCCCTAGTTTTGAATCATAGTAAGCGCGACTGTGGCTATTAATCTTTTGACCTCCATAGACCTTTCCTGATGCAAATAAAATCGTCTAATCGTATCCAAAAATCAAGGTAATAATGTGTCTCAGTATTGAGGTTAAAATCTAGACACTGTCCTCATGAAGTCATTAGCCAGTTTAATTGAGGTGAGGCCACGTTAGGAGAGGTGAGGTTAAGTGTTAAAGTTAGGTTAATTTTCCTTATCATATTTTCATTCCCGCGTCATGTGAGGGTTTAAAATATACTCTTCTTATTTTTTTTTTTCTTCCTGTGACCTCTTCCGCTTTTGTATCGCTTGTAGGTCTTCCTTCCCTTCAGTGTTGTGGTCACGTCCTTTTTTTATAGTTGGTGTTTCAATATCTCGTTTTCTATGATTTTTCCGTCCTCTATAAAGGTGAATTGTAAGGTGTACTATGCTTTTTGGTGGGATTGAGATTTACATAGAGACTACTACTACTACTACTACTACTACTACTACTACTACTACTACTACTACTACTACTACTACTACTACTACTACTACTACTACTACTACTACTACTACTACTACTACTACTACTACTACTACTACTACTACTACTACTACTACTACTCTCTCTCTCTCTCTCTCTCTCTTACATTTTCACTTACTTCTCTCATATCTATCTCCTTTCCTCCTTCAAATTCCTACCTTACTTTTACTCCCCCTTCCTCTAACTTCCCTTACGCCATTTTCCCTCTCTTTCCTCCCTTCCTTTGTTGCCTTTGCTTCTTTCCTTCCTTCTTATATCCTCTTCTTCATCTCTGCTTCCCTCAGCCTTGCGTATCGTCACCGCTTGGGGGAAAAAGATGAAATGATTAAAGGAACGAGATTGATTGGTTAGAGTGGTTCAAATGACAAACTAAATGAAAAAGAAACACGAGATGACTAAGAAATAATGATGATCTGGTTTAAGAGAGACTGATGATAAGGAAAGTAAAATAAAAAAAAAGATTGATCGTAAAAAGGAAATCTGGTTCAAGTGACAGATTAGTAAAAAAAAGAAGAAAAAATTGGTTCACGCACTTAAAACGAACCAGGAAATGAACCGCGAGACGAACCACGAGCAAAATAGATACGTTAAAAGTAGGTAAATAAATAAATAAATAAATAAATAAATAATGAATAAATAGATAGATAGAAAAATGAATAGATAAATAGATAAATAAATACATAAATAAATTCATTAAGGTTATATTGAGAAGCAGGAGAAGGAAGGATATGAGAACGTGGGGGGGGGGGGAGGGAAGGGGTAGGAATTGAAGTGTGTGTGTGTGTGTGTGTGTGTGTGTGTGAAAGAAAAAGAAAAAAAAATATTGGTGAGACTTTTGTTTTTTATATATATAGAGTATGGAGCACAGCTGATTAATATAAGTACATTTCAGAATAACCTAAACATTCGTAACAAAACACTCATAAATTGCGCTAAGTTTGTTCATAGGCCTACCTTTCCCCTCTGCATCAAAATAAACTGAAGACGATTTGCCTCTAAGTCTATAATAATCCCATCTGGTATATAATATTTCCCATCTACCTTCATTTATCCATCTATTTCTCACTTCCTACTTCATTTCTTCAGTGTTCTTTCTTTCTTACCTGTTTCTTCTACATTTTTCGATTACAGCATCCTAAAAAAAGAGTCCTGCAGTGAATCCTTTGGTCCTGTTGGTTCCCTTTGTGGTTTAGAGTTAATAAGGCGAGCGATAATCCTGCTTAGGCCTCCCTCATTGTGCGGCGTCCCTGGTGGTTCCTGGTCGTCTTATACACTGTTGTCGTGAGTCTGTCTGAACGCTGGTACCACGTCCTCTCTCTCTCTCTCTCTCTCTCTCTCTCTCTCTCTCTCTCTCTCTCTCGTTCTTCGTTTTCTTTTTCCTGTTCCTCTTGTTTTCTGCTGCTCTTGTTCCTGTTTTTTTCTTGTTTTCTTGTTGTTTTCCTTTTCTTTTCTTGTTTTTATTCGTTTTCGTCTTGTTTTTTGTTATTCTTGTCTTTATTTTTGTCTTTTGTTTTTGTCTCCTCCTCCTCCTCCTCCTCCTCCTCCTCCTCCTCCTCCTCAGTCAACATAGTAAGGACTCCAAGATCTATTTCTAGCCTTCCTTTATATTCCTTCTCCTTCTCGTCCTCCTCCATCTCTTCTTTTCTCCTCTTCCTCCTTCTTCAGGTAAAGGAGGACAAGTTGGGGGAGGGGGGGGGAAGAGGGGGTCATGTTTCAGTCTTTCTCGTACTTTGTGTTTGCATAGAAATTCGATTGCTGCATCTGATACGTTAATGGTGGTGTTTGTGGTGATGGAGGGCAGGAGGGAAGTTTTTGGAGGTGTAGTGGAGGAGGAGGAGGAGGAGGAGGAGGAGGAGGAAAGAAGAAAACCAAGGACAAGAAAAGTAAGATGAACTAAAAGAACATGAAAAGATTGGTTGGTGGTGATTGTGGTGGTGAGGACGAGGTGGTGATGGTAGTGGTGGTAGTGGTGGTGGTGGTGATTGTGGTGGTTGTTGTTTTGGTGGTGGTGGTGGTGGTGGTTATGGTGTTGAGGATGGGATGATGGTGGTGGTAGTAGTAGTTGTGGTGGTGGTGGTGAGAACGGGATGGTGATGATGATGGTAGTGGTTGTGGTGGTGGTGGTGGTGGTGATTGTGGTTTGTGGTTGTGGTGGTGGTTGATAATGATCTCCGTGTCATCCTCTTGTTTTCATTCTTGTCTGTTATCTTTATGGATTTTCTTCTTCTTTTTTCTAATTCTCTTACATTCGCTTCTAATTCCCCATTCTTTTCTTCATTATCTTATCGTCTCTTTTAAAGTCCCGCTGGAGTCACCCTCATTAAGGTCTGCACTTCATGTTTCTTTTTATCATTATTATTTGTTCCTGTTTTGTGTTTCTATTTTGAGGTCTTTTCATAAATTTGTGTCATTTCCCACCGTGTTTCGTTCTCATTCGGTCACCAGTTGTCACGCATCACGTCTTTCATTTAACCTCAAATCATCATCAATTTCTTTGGGTCTTTTCTTCTTGTGAACTCATGGATTTTCATCATCATCATCTTCATCATCATCATCATCATTATTATCATCATTATTATTTACTTCAAACTATATATCTTGGTTTTCTGATCTTTTTCTTACCTTCCTAACCTTTATTGCCTAACCTAACCTAACCTAGCTTTGCCTTACCTTACCTAAAATTACCTTACCTTACCTATCCCAATCCAACCCAACCCAACCTAACCCAAACCAACCTAACCTAACTTAACGTAATCTAATCTAATCTTATCTAATTACATCTCTTACTTATCTCCTCAATTCTTCACCTTTCTTTCCTTCATTGCCTTTGTCCGTAGCCACCTAACCTAACCTATCTTAACCTAACCTAACCTAACATAACATAACCTAACAACCTATTTTAATCTAACTATATCTCTGACCCACCTCGTCACTTCGCCACCTTCCTTCCCGTCAGAGCCTTCGTTAGTAGCGGCCTTTCCACCCAGCAGTGTAGCGTGTCTGGCTGTCCCCGTTGTCCCCGTGACCTTCAGTTTCATTCCTTGGGACTCTGGCATATGCACCTCCTCCTCCTCCTCCTCCTCCTGCTGCAGTTCACCCCTCCCCACTAACACCTTCCTCTGCACCGCCTCCCTCCTGCACTACTTCGATTAACGCAAGACTCTTTGTGTAATTATAATTTATGTAATGGGCGCTGATACCTTGGCGATTACTTGGGAACTGGAATGAAAGGGTTAGGAATGCTATACCTTCTTCAGGAATCCTGGCATGTGTGGTGCGTCTGTGTTGTTGGGGTGATCATGTCAGCGCCGCCTTCAGGAGTGTGTGTGTGTGTGTGTGTGTGTGTGTGTGTGTGTGTGTGTGTTCACCACTCTCCCATCAGCTGTGTCCTGCCTGTCGTCTCCTTCACCTCTTCCCTGGGACACACTCTTGACTGACGTATCAACTGCTGCCCAATAGCATTTCCATCACGTCCTCTCTTTATGCCGAACACAGACCATTACGACAAAATGAGGAGGAGGAGGAGGAGGAGGAGCAAGAAGAGGAAGAGGAGAAGGAGGAGGAAGAGGAAGGCGAACGAGAAGACAAGTGAATGTAAAGGTAACGAGAACAAACAAAGAAGGAGAAGAGGAAGATAATGCAAATGAAGAGATGGGGAGGAGAAGTAAGAAATTGAATTGGAGGAGAAGAAACCACAAATAAGGAAAGAGATATAGAGGGAGCGAAGAGGAAAAGAAGATGAGAAGAAAGAAAGGAGGAGGAGGAGGAGGAGGAGGAAATGAGGTCAGTAGTTTTAGGAGGAAATCAAGAGGAAAGAAGAAAGGAGACAGAGAGGAAGAGGAGGAAAATAAGAAAATCAGGTCAGTAGTGATATTAGGACCAAACGAGAGAGAGAGAGAGAGAGAGAGAGAGAGAGAGAGAGAGAGAGAGAGAGAGACCCTTCCGTTCACTTGTCTGATCGTTCCCTCTCCTTTAACAAACACTAGTGGCGCTCTGCATAGCTCCCCCCCTTATCACATCGCCCCATAAAGGTCATTCTTGCTTGAACCTTTACCTGTGGATTGTGTGACAGGTATGCAAGTCCCCCCCCCCTTCACCTCACCTTACATTGCCTTACCTGTCCCCTACCCACGCACCTGTCCTGCCTCATACACCTGGGTAATCACTGCAGGTGTGTTTAGGTGTGTTTTATGTGGGTGTGTCGTGGTGTGTTGTGTATTCTGGGTGCGGGTGTTGCCAATTGCTTGTCAGTCGGTCAGTGTTACCATGTTAGGTGTCTCTCTCTCTCTCTCTCTCTAGATGTATTGTACTGGTAATGAGGTGCCGTGTGTGTGAGCGAGTCTCCTTCACACGGTTCGAACCCTTGATGAAATATGCAGGTGTAAACAAGGTAGAGTGCCTTTGTTCCTCCTCTACGGTTTTAAAGGGGTTTTGTTTATGCATTCATGTTTTTCCTTGATTTTATGTAGTTTTGTTTACGTGTCGAGGGAAATAAAGGAGTCTCCCCTATAATTATTTTGGGCGCTTCCGTTTTCTTTGTTGTTTCCCTTTTTTTATGGTTTTTAAGTGTTTTGCTCGTTTTCTTTGATCTTTTTTTTACTTTTTTCTTAAGGGATGGTGAAGGGAATGCTCTCTCTCTCTCTCTCTCTCTCTCTCTCTCTCTCTCTCTCTCTCTCTCTCTCTCTCTCTCTCTCTCTCTCTCTCTGTTTGTTTTAGATCTAGCTGTTTGTTTTTCTTTTCTTTTTTTTCTTGTTTTGTGTTTACAGAGGTGAAAGTCTTTTGGTTCCTCGCTTTTTCTTTTTCTTTTTTCTTTTCTTTTTCATTTTTTTGAGGGGGCGGGGTCGGCAGGCCATTGTTTTGTTGTTTGTTTGTTTGTTTGTTTGTTGTTTTTGTTGGCTGCTCCTTACTTTCTGTGAGATTTGCCTCCTGTGTGTGTGTGTGTGTGTGTGTGTGTGTGTGTGTGTGTGTGTGTGTGTGTGTGTGTGTTACTACTACTACTACTACTACTACTACTACTACTACTACTACTACTACTACTACTACTACTACTACTACTACTACTACTACTACTACTACCATTTTTCCTTCCTTCAGTGAAGAATTCATACAAATGCCTTCAGAGAGAGAGAGAGAGAGAGAGAGAGAGAGAGTTAAAGAGGAGAGGACAGGTGGGGGGAGTCAGTCTACCTCTCACAGGTGACTCCATTGGGACCACAGGTATGCTAGAGAGAGAGAGAGAGAGAGAGAGAGAGAGAGAGAGAGAGAGAGAGAGAGGAGGGGGGGGGAGGGGGCGTAAGATAGACAGGTAGACAGACAGAAGGACACGATGATACAAAGGCATAATTTTAGAGAAATAAAGAGATGAAAGACAAACAGACAGACAGACACGACAGAGAATCGATAACTATAACACACACACACACACACACACACACACACACACACACACACACACACACACACACACACACACACACACACACACACACACACACACACACACACACACACACACACACACACCTTTTAAATACACATACGCCACACGCACACACACACGTCCATCCTCCTCCTTCCTCCTCCTCCTCCTCTTCCTCTATTTTCTTTCTTCTACCTCCTCATTTTCTACCCTTCCTCTCTCCATCATCTTCCTTCCCTCCTCTTCTTTCTCCCTTCAATTATCCTCTTCTCCTTTACTTTCTTTATCTTTGTGTCTGTTCCTTGCTTTTTGTCATATTATATCCTCTCCTTCAGTTTTATTTATTCTTTCAGCCTATTTTCTTCTTTTTCTCGTTTTTTTTTTGTTCTTCCTGTTCTTGTTCTCGTTTTCTTTTCTTTTCTTTATCTTTCTTCTTCTTCTTCTTCTTCTTCTTCTTCTTCTTCTTCTTCTTCTTCTTTTTCTTTTCTTTTCTTCTTCTTCTTCTTCTTCTTCTTCTTCTTCTTCTTCTTCTTCTTCTTCTTCTTCTTCTTCTTCTTCTTCTTCTTCTTCTTCTTCTTCTTCTTTCTTCTTCTTCTTCTTCTTCTCTTCTTCTCTTCTTCTTCTTCTTCTTCTTCTTCTTTTTCTTTTCTTTTCTTTTTCTTCTTCTTCTTCTTCTTCTTCTTCTTCTTCTTCTTCTTCTTCTTCTTCTTTATCTTCTTCTTCTTTTCCTTTTCTTTTCCTTTCCTTTTTCCTTTTCCTTCTGCTTTTCTTTTCTTCTTCTCTTCTCTTCTTCTTCTTCTTCTTCTTCTTCTTCTTCTTCTTCTTCTTCTTCTTCTTCTTCTCCTTCTCCTTCTCCTTCTCCTTCTCCTTCCTCCTCCTCCTCCTCCTCCTCCTCCTCCTCCTCCTCCTCCTCCTCCTCCTCCGCTGTATTGAAGATGAGAATTTCAAAAGTGGATTGTATCTGTTTCTGTGTTTGTACTTGTTTGAGTGTGTTTGTTGTTTTGGAGTGCGTGTGTGTCTGTAGGAGTGTGTCTTTGAGTGTGTTCCTCGCTACACCCACACCTCAACATTACAGCTACACATACTCGTCCTTCTTGTTGTGCCGAGGTGTAGGATTGGTTAGGTTAAGTTAGGTTAGGTTAGGTTAGTCTAGGTTAAGTTAGGTTAGATTAGGTTAGGTTAGGTGTGTTAGGTTAGGTTAGGTTAGTCTAGGTTAAGTTGGTGTAAGTTTGGTTAGGTTAGGTTAGGCTGGATCAAGTTTGTATTATTGAAAGTCTGGTTTAATTAGTCTATATGTGGTTAGGTCAGATTAAGTTAGGTTGGATTAGGTTTGGATGTTTGGATGTAATTTTGTCTATACGTGGGTTTGTTCAAATTAGGTTAGGTTTTGGGTAGATAAGGTTAGGTTGAGTTAGGTTTAAGTATGGAAAAGTGAGTGTACATTTGGTTGTGTTCGGTTAGGTTAGGTTAATCCCTTCAATACCATGACGTGTTTCCATCTTCATTCTGCTTACTATTTGGTGATTTTATACAGCTTCAGAAACTTATGTGAGGGGATTAGAATAGTGAAGACTGTGGCCATTAATCTTCTCACCTCCATAGACCTTTCCTGATGTAAATAAAATGATCTAATTGTACACAGATCTCAAGATAAAAATGTGTCCCAATACAAAAGGGTTAATTTTCTGGCCTCCATAGACCTTCCCTAATGCAAATAAAATAATCTAATCGTATACAAATCTCAAGGTAAAAATGTGTCCCAGTATTGAAGGGGTCAAGTTAGATTAGGTTAGGTCAAGTAAGGTTAGGTCAGGTCAGATACACCACGCGGCATGCAGTGATTCACCCCCACCTGAGTCTTTACACCTTCCCGTACTTTTAGGTTTGGTAAGATCAATGAATCCTGTGTGGCGAGTGGCGGTGGTGCGTGCGTGTCTACACCCTCCTCTTATGTGTAGTACTCACCCACTCACCCTGCTGCTCCATTCTCCCCTTGTGGTCTCTTTGTTTCCCTTCACTTTAACTTGGCGAAACTCTGTCCTGTGTGTGTGTCTCCCGCGGGCTGTGAGTGGCGGCAGGGGACGGCAGACGATAGGCGCTGGGGTGTGGTGATTACTGCCTGCTGGGGGATTGAATTGTGTGTGTGTTGGGGGGGGATGAAAAATGTGTTACTACTACTACTACTACTACTACTACTACTACTACTACTACTTTTCATCCCTCTTTTGTCCTCCTCCTCCTCCTCCTCATCCTTATGATACTAAAGAATACCTTTTTACATTTTTGAAAGCACAGGTGTTTTCTTTTCTCCCTTTTCTTCTGCACTCCTGGTCCGCCTTTCTATTCGTGTACAAACAGAGATTAGATAACCTTTCTTTTTTCTTCCCTGTTCCTCCTAGTCCCTTTGTGCTGAGCGAATAGAGGGGAGCATCCTTCGTCAGTCTCTTGCGCCTTCTGTGCCTCCGTCAGACACACCCTACACCTTCAGGAGCTTTCGTCAGGCTTCCCGTGTCCTCAGCCATGCCCCACGAAACAGGCATTACACCTACAGAATCTTTCGTCAGGCTACTCATGTCCTCAGCGCCTCCGTCAGACTGCTATGCCTTACAGAACACATCCTACACCTTCAGGATATTTCGTTAGGCTACCCGTGTCCTCAGTCTCTCCGTCAGACAACCTTTAAACCCCTTACATCTTCACGTCCCTCCTCCACGACACCAGAGGAAGAGAGAGCGGTGTCCCTAGTGGCGTGACCCAGCACAGGCCCTTCAGGAGATATCCACACTGACAGGTTGACGGGCTGACGGCGACACGGCTGTAGGAAAAGTTTATGCCACTGCCTCGTCTTCTCAAAGCCATTAACTCTGCAGCCGCCTTCGCCAGAGTGTGAAAGCCCCGCGGCATTTGGTGTTGAGGTGTTGGTGGTGGTGGTGGTGGTGGTGGTAGTAGTGGTGGTGGGAAGGATAGGTTGCATTTGGAGTTGCATTGTTCTGTTGTTGTTTTTGTTGGTGGTGGTTGTGGTGGTGATGGTAGTGGTGGTGGTAATAGTGGTGGTTGTGGTGCGCTACTGAACAATATAAGGGAGAAGACAAGTTTTCCTTTTTTTACCTATCATTTTAGTAACAGCGGTAGCAGCTGGTGTTATTCTCGGTGATGGTGGTGGTGGTGGTGGTGGTGGTGGTGGTGGTGGTGGTAGTAGTGGTGGTGGTGCGTTACTAAACATTATTAGAAAGAAAACAAGTACTTATATTCCTTTTCTTTTGCCTATCATCTTAATAACAGTGGTAGCAGGTGGGGTTATTCACAGTGGTGGTGGTGGTGGTGGTGGTGGTGGCAAGATGATGGCGGTGGTGTCGCGAGAGTGTGAAGGTCTAAACATCTGTGTCACTGCCTGTGTCCTCTCCCCTTTACCAGCAGCGAGGAAGTCTGCCTTAAATCGGTGCTTCGCTTCAGCCTTAAGAGGGAGGAGGACAGGTTGTGAGTTATGGTACGAAGCCCTCAAGCTCTTCCCACCTCCTTCACCGCCTCCTTCGTCTCCTCCTTCACCGCCTCTTTCGCCTCACTTCACACGCCCATCATGCACATAATCTTTCTTACACTCTCCTGTTGTATCCTCCTCCACCTCACCTCTAATACCTATCTTGCACTATTTCCTCCTTCGTTGCCTCCTTCACCGTCTTTTTCGCCTCACTTCACACGCCCATCATGCACATAATCTTTCTTACATTCCCCTATCATATTCTCATCTCACCTCACTTCTAACACCCATCTTGCACTATTTCCTCCTTCACCGCCTACTTCGTCGCCTCCTTCACCGTCTCTTTCACCCGCCCATCATGTGTATAATCTTTCTCACATACTTTTATCATATCCTCATCTCAACTCACTTCTAACACCTATCTTGCTCCTATTTCTTCCTTCAACGCCTTCTTCGTCGCCTCCTTCACCGTCTTTTTCACTCACCTAACATAATATTATCTCTTAGACATTCCTATCTCATATCCTCATCTCACCTCTAATACCTATCTTGCGCCTATATCCTCCTTCACCGCCTCCTTCAAGAGCCATTAATACTATAGAAGCTTGCATTTGTTCACGTAATCTCCAGCTATGAACATTTTAAAGCTTCCGATACACCTTACTTTACAGAGTCATATGCTGGAACGCCTGCCCACACCAGCTGCTTCTAAAAGACTCGACGGGTTTTCAAGGGTACATTTTTCTACGGGTTGCAGTGACAGATGAAGATTTCTACATTATTAACTCCTTCAGTATCAGGACGCGTTTCCATATTCACTCTGCTTACTATTTGGTGATTTTCTGCAGCTCCAGAAACTTATGTGGGGAATTAAAATAGTGAAGACTGTGGCCATTAAGCTTCTGACCTCCATAGACCTTTGTTAATGTCAATAAAATGGTCTAATCGTACACAAATCCCAGGTAAAAATGTGTCATAGTAGTGAAGGGGTTAACAGGGGGAACACTCTTGCGAACTGGTCATCTCTTCGGCCTTTGGAAATACTGGCGAGAGAGCAAAGGGTTTCGGAGTAGTCTTTTCCAGTTGGAGCAGTGAGGGGGCGTTGCTGTCTCGCTCGGGGCTCGCGGTGGACTCTGCAGGTGTGGGGATGTGGTGTGGGTTTTGCTGGGGCTTTGTGGGGGCGGGACGGCGAGGGGCGTGACGTGGGGCAGGATGCGGGATGCGGTGTGTCACAGTGGCAAGATTTCTGGTGTTTTTAGGTTTAGAAACTTATAGTGAAGCTGTGATGATTGCCACTTGTTTTATTGTTTAAGATGCTCCAGAGAGAGAGAGAGAGAGAGAGAGAGAGAGAGAGAGAGAGCAAGCACTATTGTCTCATATCCATATAATAACACATGTACACTAGAGAGTGAGAGAGAGAGAGAGAGAGAGAGAGGGGGGGCAGGCAGGCAGGGAGGGGTGCTGTTTTCCCTCCCTGCCGCCCTGCCTCCCTGCATGAGCCGCCTGCCTCGCTTCGCCACGCCGCCAAACCTTCACCTGTTGTGCTTCTGTGGGCAGTGGGAGGGAGCAACGAGAACTGCCACAGCACCCAGATCTCAGTGCCACTTGGACCGTCAGAGAGGGAGGACGCACGCCGCTCACCTCCCGGCCAGCAGTGGTAGAGGCAATGGTGGTCAGGTCTGGCTTCCCATCAGCCCCCAGCCGCCTCTAGAGTGCTGAGGGTCGCTACTGAGGTGCTGCAGGTGTGTGTGAAGTGCTGAGACGTGCTAGTGGTGGTGGAAGGCGTGAGGCGGCAGTGCTTCATAAAACTTTAACGAGATAGCTTATAAGTGTTTCGAAGCCTCAGTTTTGACCAATTGAAGGACTGGTGGTGGTGGTGGTGGTGGTGGTAGTGGTGGTGGTGGTGTGCGTAGAACGAGAGAAATTTCAAGCGTATCTAGAACAGTGCTTGATTAAAACGACCGTGTTATGTTTATTCATTTATTTCAACACGCAGTCAGTGAACGAAACGAAACGAAAAAAAAAAGGATGAATAAATAGGTAAAATATATATATAAAAAAAGAAGAAATTAAACCACTCGAACGGTGGAAATACTGACCTGAATTGTGTGAAGTGATGGAAACAGAAAAGAAAAGGACGAAATGAAAAAAAAAAATGTAGAAAAGTCAATAATTTGGTGATATTCAAATTTGTCTTAAAGTTTCGTGATCTTCGTTTCTGATTTCTGTGATTGATTAAGTAGAGGAGGAGGAGAAGGAGGAAGAGGAGGAGGAGGAGGAGGAGGAAAGAAGAAGAAGAAGAAGAGGAGGAGGAGGAGAAGGAGGAAGAGGAAGAGGAGGAATTACTTTGATGATGAGAGTATTACTGTTAATTTGACATGAAGGTAAGGAAGTATACCTGTGATGAATTTAATTAGCGTTTCCCAGGTGACACTCACACTCTCTCTCTCTCTCTCTCTCTCTCTCTCTCTCTCTCTCTCTCTCTCTCTCTCTCTACAACGCCATATAATCTCGTTGCTACGCCAATTTTCTCTCTCTCTCTCTCTCTCTCTCTCTCTCTCTCTCTCTCTCTCTCTCTCTCTCTCTCTCTCTCTCTCTTCACTTTAATTTCCTCTCTATCTTCATTATTCCTGCGTTTTATTCATTATTGCATTCTTTTATCCTCTCTCTCTCTCTCTCTCTCTCTCTCTCTCTCTCTCGTTAATCCCGTTTTTCGATCTTATTTTCTTCCTCCTTTGCTTCTCTCCCTCTTTAGTTATTCTCTCTCTCTCTCTCTCTCTCTCTCTCTCTCTCTCTCTCTCTCTCTCTCTCTCTCTCTCTCTCTCTCTATTCTATCTTTGTTTGTCTTTCCTATTCCTCTTTTCTATTATTTATTCTTTCATTCCCTGTTTTGTATTATTTTCCTCTTCTGTTCTTCCTTACCTTTTTTTTTTCCCTTTCTCTCTCTTCCTTTTCGTTTCCTTAATGTTTCCTTTCCTTCTCGTCTCTCTTCTTTCTCTTCTTTCATTCTTTCAAGTCTTTCTCTCTTCCATTATTCGTTTCCCTTCTTCCTTCTTCGTTCCTTCATTCTTTTTCCTTCTTCCTTTTCCTTCCTTCATTATTCTTCTTCCTTTTTCCTTCCTTCATTCTTTTTCCTTCATTTTCCTTCCTTCATTATTTTCTTTTCTTTTTCCTTCCTTCATTCTTTTTCCTTCCTTCTTTTTTCCTTCCTTCATTCTTTTTCCTTCTTCCTTTTCCTTCCTTCATTCTTTTTCCTTCCTTCATTCTTTTCCTTCTTCCTTTTTCATTCCTTCATTTTTCATTCGCTTTTCTTAATTTTTGTCATTTTATTTTTCCTCTTTCTTTCTTTCATTTTCTCCATTTCCTTTTTTCTTCCTCCTCTTCTTTCTTTCCTTCGTTTTTCTCCTTCTTTCCTTCCTTCTTATCTTCTTTCTTTTATTTCTCTTCCTTTCCTTCATTTATTCTACTTTTTT
>NC_059290.1:7774093-7784093 GCF_017591435.1 Portunus trituberculatus
TAATTTACCTGTGATGATTATATTTTTGGCTGTGGAGAACGTGAGTAGTGATAAATTAACTGAGCCATCCGTGAATCACTTTAATAATCACACCTGTGGGAAGGAAGACTCAAGGTGATCATTATCTTTATTAGACCAGGTGAGACAGGTATGATAAGAAGGGACAGGTGATTATAGGCTGTGGGGAAGATATATGGACAGGTGATAAGGCAGTAATTAGTGTTTGGACCCATTTCACGTGATTTACAGAGGGGAAAGTATACAGGTGTGATCAGAGGTGGGCGATGAACGAGAGGGTGTTTAGAATGTAGAGACAGTAAAGTGAACGACTGGGAATGTAGAGTTGGATGACCTATAAGCAGGTGAGGTGAGGTGAGATCTGGTTAGGTTAGGTTAGGTTAGGTTAGGTTAGGTTAGGTGAGGTGTGATATGGTTAGGTTAGGTTAGGCGAGGTGAGATTTGGTTAGGTTAGGTTAGGTGAGGTGAGATTTGGTTAGGTTAGGTTAGGTTGGGTGAGGTGATGTGAGATTTGGTTAGATTAGGTTATAGGTGAGATTTGGTTAGGTTAGGTGAGGTGAGGTGAGATCTGGTTAGGTTAGGTTAGGTGAGATTTGTTTAGATTAGGTTCGGTGAGGTTAGGTTAGGTTAAATACGAATAGGTTAGGTTAAGTTAGGTTAGAGACATTTGTCCCTGAATTTTGGCAAACTCCCATATCTTTTAGGGAACTGGCAACATAGTGGGCATTTTTTCCCCATATTTTGTTTCCCTGTCCCTCGTACTTAAAAAAAATAGAATAAATAAAATAAATAAATAAGGAATATCAGGTGAGGTTATGACAGATATGGTTAGGTTAGGTTAGATGTAGCTTGATTAGGTTAAGTTAGGTAAGATCTAGTTAAGATAAGGAATGCCAGGTGAGGTCAGGATAGGTTTAGATAGTTTAGGTAAAGATAAGGGGTGTCAGGTTAGGTTAGCAAGTTGAGATAGGGTCAGGTGAGGTCAGGGAGTGTTAAGACATGTTTGGCAGTGGTTACGTCAGTCTAAGTAAAGAAGTGTTTGATTAAGTAAGGTCAGGTAAAGTCAAGCTGAGTTATGGTAAGGTAAGGTCAGGCTGGGTTATGGTAAGGTAAGGTCAGGCTGGGTAAGACTGGGTTATGGTGAGGCTGGGTCAGGATGGGTTAGGTTAGGTTAGGTTAGGCTGGGTTGTGGTGAGGTAAGGTCAGGGAGGGGTAGGTAAGGCTGGGTTAAGGTCGGGTCGGTATGTAGGTCACGGGGGAAGTTGTGAGAGATGAAGATGAATCAAGATCAATATTAGATAAACCTTCCCTTCTGGACAGACGCTGAGTGGTTAAGTGGGGTGCGAGGGTCAAACTTTGTCCCCTGCGTAGGTAGAGAGAGAGAGAGAGAGAGAGAATAAACTAATACTGCTTTCTCTACATCACCAACAAATGCACACAACTTTCTATGCTTTTATTTGAGAGACGGAGCCATTTGAACCATTTAGTACCACGTGGCAGGTGACCAAGAATTTAATGGCTGGCAGGGTGGTGAAGGGGGATGGGTGGATAGGGGGATGGGTGGATGGGGTGTAGCTTTCTTGTGGGTGTGGGTGGGTGTGTATGGATGTAGAAATGTAGATGATGTTTGAAAGTGAAGGTCTATGTGTGTGTGTGTGTGTGTGTGTGTGTGTGTGTGTGTGTGTGTGTGTGTTGGCGTGGCAGTCAGTGTGTAGCTTTGGTTTTTGCACGAGGGACACTTCAAGTTTATTTGCGTGTGTGTGTGTGTGTGTGTGTGTGTGTGTGTGTGTGTGTGTGTGTGTGTGTGTGTGTGTGTGTGAGGGGAGAGCGGTAGTTGCTAGTGTGCATTCCTGGCTTGGACTGAGGGGAGAGTACACACACACACACACACACACACACACACACACACACACACACACACACACACACACACACACACACGAGTAAATAAGGCAACAATTTTAACACTCACAAACACAATCTCTCTCTCTCTCTCTCTCTCTCTCTCTCTCTCTCTCTCTCTCTCTCTCTCTCTCTCTCCTTGTTAACTCTGCTTCCCATTTAGGTGGTTATAAGAGGGATTTACGTGGCTATTTCAACATGGAGGCATTAAGGAAACCACTGAGATTAAGAGAGAGAGAGAGAGAGAGAGAGAGAGAGAGAGAGAGAGAGAGAGAGAGAGTACAGATGCCTTGAGAAAAAGAAAGAGAATAACTAACTTTTATTCGAACGTCGCACACACTCTCTCTCTCTCTCTCTCTCTCTCTCTCTCTCTCTCTCTCTCTCTCTCTTGTTTTCCCTTCGGCTTGTGGTCCCAAAAATTAAAAAGGCGGTTTTTACTAATAAAGGCGAAGGAAGGAAACTACAAATAGGAAATGGAGGAAAGGAGGAGGAGGAGGAGGAGGAAGAGGAGAAAAGAGGGAGGGAAGAGGAAAGGTAAAAATGATAATAAAGAAAAGGGAGGAAGAAGAAGTGTGAGAAACTAAAGGAGAGAAGGGATTAAAGGAAAGTAGAGGAGGAGAAAGAGGAGGAGGAGGAGGAGGAGGAGAGTAAATGTGACGGAACTGCAAAAAAAAAGAAGTGAAATGGACGGAGAAAATGAGAGAGAGAGAGAGAGAGAGAGAGAGAGAGAGAGAGAGAGAGAGAGAATAGAGAAAATTAATTAAATCAGGACTTTGTGATGGACGGAGGGAAATGAAGAAAAAATGAGAATAAAAAGGAGAGGAAAAAAATAATAAAACCAGACGTGAAGGTAAATGAAGAAGAGGAGGAGGAGGAGGAGGAGGAGGAGGAGGAGGAGGAGGAGGAGGAGGAGGAGGAGGAGGAGGAGGAGGAGGAGGAGGAGGAGGAGGAAAAATTAAGATCCATGGAAGCAAAAAAAAAAAAATATTTGGAGTTTTCAGAAATATTGGAAGAGAGAGAGAGAGAGAGAGAGAGAGAGAGAGAGAGAGAGAGAGATTTTGTTTTGTAGCTTTGTGCTTTTAACAGCCGCTATTTTAAATTTTGTGTGAAGAATTGTGGTCATTATTATTATTTTTTTATTACTATTGTTATTATTACTATTATTATTATTATTGTTATTATTATTATTGTTACTTCTACTTCTACTTCTACTTACTACTACTACTACTACTACTACTACTACTACTACTACTACTATCACAACCACTACTAGTACAATTAAAATATCTTTATAATCTCTTGAATCTTCCTCATCTACAAAAACAATAAATAGATAACAAAAACAGATCAACAAATAGATAAACACACAAACGCAAACAAGCAAACAAATAAAATTGAGACAACCATCACATTTCCTGACTTGTCACAAACACAGCATAATTTTACGACCCACTAACTATTGAAACCATCTCGACGCACGCTTTGAGGCTCCGAAAACTGGCTCACATGCTTCAAATGGCCCGTGAACCGATTTCGTGGTGATATTCGAAGCTTCACTTATCCGGAACTCAAACTCGTATATTCAAACACTGCTCCGCTTCACCTTCACTATTTCAAAAAGCTTTATTGAATTTTACACGAGTTTTTAAGGTGTTTTTACGTTTCTACAGGCAGTGACAAAATTTCTACATTATTAACTGGAGAAGCACTCGTGAAAACCCGCTATTTATTTTTACACGAGTTTTTAAGGTGTTTTTATGGTTTTAGAGGCAGAATGACAAGATTTTTACGTTATTAACTGGAGAAACGCTCATGAAAAGCCCACTAATCATCTCTTTGGTCCGTGAAAAATAGTCTTGGTGAGAGGAAAGCATTATTGAATAGTTTTCAGGTGTTTTTATGGTTTGAGGCAGAATGACAAGATTTTTACATTATTAACTGGAGAAGCACTCGTGAAAACCCTGCTATTTATATTTACACGAGTTTTTTCAGGTGTTTTTATGGTTTTAGAGGCAGAATGACAAGATTTTTACATTATTAACTGGAGAAACACTCAAGAAAAGACCGCTAATCATCTCTGTGGCCTTTGAAACTAGTCTTGGTGAGAGCAAAGCGTTTCTGAATACGAGACTCACTTCCTGTCCTCCTTGCCATTGAATCTTGAGCACCCTCGTTTGAATCCCAAGATGTTCCACGTGTTTAAAGTCTCTATTCAGAAACGCCTTGATCTCACCATGAGTACTTTCCAAGGCCACAGAGATGATTAGCTGGGCTTTTAAGAGTGTTTCGCCAGTCTCCAATGTAGAAATAGTGTCACTCTGCCTCTAGAACCGTAATATTGCCGTAACCCTTTCAGTACTGGGACACTTTTACCTTGAGTTTTGTGTATCATTAGACGGTTTTATTCATATTAGGAGGGATCTATGGAGGTCTGAAGAGTAATGGACAGAGTCTTCACTATTCTATTACCACTTACGTTTCTGAATAAAATCACCAAATAGTCACTAGAATAAATATAGAAATACGTCATGGTACTGAAGGGGTTAAAAATCTCGTGTGAATTGAGGTAGCGGATTTTTCAATATTGTTTCTCCAGTTAGAAATGTAGAATTCTTGTCACTCTGCCTCTACAACCGTAAAAACACCTTAAAAATTCGTGTAAGTTGAGAAAGCGGGGTTTTCAAGAATGCTTCTCCAGTTTAAAATGTAGAAATCTTGTCACTGTGTCTCCAGAATCATGAAAACTTGCTTAAAATTACTTCGTTCTCATCATTACTGTTTTCCAAGCGCATATAAGATAACTAGTCGGGTTTTCAAGAGTGTTTCTCCAGTTAATAATAGAGAAATATTGTCACTCTGCCTCTAGAAGCGTAAAAACACCTTAAAAAAACTCACGTAAATTTAAATAAAGCCTTTTGAAATAGTGAAGGTGAAGCACAGAAAAGTTTGAGAATACGAGCCTATGAGATACTGAACGACGTTGTGGAAGGCTTAGGGAGAGTGGGAGAGGAGAGGGATGAGAGGGAAAGGGAGTGGAGTGGGAGAAGCATGGAAGACAAGAAAGAGAAGAGAATTTGTAGTAGAAATGAGAGAAGAGAGGGAAAAACGTGGAGAAGGGAGAGGAGAGGGGAAAAGCAAAGAGAATAAGGGAGAGGAGAGGGGAAAGCATGGAAAAGAAGGGAGAGGAGGGAAAGGGAAAGAAGAGGGAGAGGGAGAAGCTAGAAAGGAGAGAGAGGGAAAAGGCAAAGTTAGAAGGGCGAGGAGAGGAAAAAGCATGGAAAAAAGAAAGGAGAAAGTTTAAGAGAGAGGAAGGAGAGAAGAGAGAAAGGAGAGGTTAGTAGGAGAGGGAAAAATACGGGAAAGAAGGAAGAGGAGAGGGAAGAAGCATGAAATAGAAGAGAGAAGAAAAAACATGAAAAAAGAGGGAAAAGTATGAAGAAAGGTAAGGAGAGGAGAGGGAAAAGTATGGAAATAAAGGAAGAGGAAAGAGAAGAAAGGAAAAGGGAGAGGATGAAAGGGAGGAGAGAAAAAAGTAAGGACTATATGCATTGCCTGTGTGAGATTGGAGAGGAGAAAGAGAAATCGTAGAGAGAGAGAGAGAGAGAGAGAGAGAGAGAGAGATAGTGGTAGTAGTAAATTTTCAGTGTTGTTGCTAGATATAAAGATTAGAGAGAGAGAGAGAGAGAGAGAGAGAGAGGGATGGCGAGGAAATTCATGTTAAGCTGTAGTGGGTGTTTAGATGTTTTTCTTCGGCTTGCTGGTGGTGGTGGTGGTGGTGGTGGTGGCGTCTACGCGCCCCACCCACCACCTTCTTTTGGCGTGGTGTTGACATTTCCGCGTCTCGGTGGTGGTGGTGGTGGTGGTGTGTTCCTCTTCCGTCCACGTGGTTGAGGTGGTGGTGACTTGGTGGGAATTGGTGTGTGTGTGTGTGTGTGTGTGTGTGTGTGTGTGTGTGTGTTCTCTCTTTTTCTTGTTCTACTTGTTCTTGTTTTGTTGTTATTGTTATTGTTGTTTTTGTTGTTGATTTTCTTCTTCTTCTTCTTCTTCTTCTTCTTCTTCTTCTTCTTCTTCTTCTTCTTCTTCTTCTTCTTCTTCTTCTTCTTCTTCTTCTTCTTCTTCTTCTTCTTCTTCTTCTTCTTCTTCTTCTTCTTCTTCTTCTTCTTCTTCTTCTTCTTCTTCTTCTTCTTCTTCTTCTTCTTCTTCTTCTTCTTCTTCTTCTTCTTCTTCTTCTTCTTCTTCTTCTTCTTCTTCTTCTTCTTCTTCTTCTTCTTCTTCTTCTTCTTCTTCTTCTTCTTCTTCTTCTTCTTCTTCTTCTTCTTCTTCTTCTTCTTCTTCTTCTTCTTCTTCTTCTTCTTCTTCTTCTTCTTCTTCTTCTTCTTTCTTCTTCTTCTTATTCTTATTATTATTATTCTTCTCTTCTTCTTCTTCTTCTTCTTCTTCTCTTCTCTCTTCTTCTTCTTCTTCTTCTTCTTCTTCTTCTTCTTCTTCTTCTTCTTCTTCTTCTTCTTCTTCTTCTTCTTCTTCTTCTTCTTCTTCTTCTTCTTCTTCTTCTTCCATTATTATTCAGAATGCTAAACTACTATAAACTCAGAATGCTAAACTACTACAACAACAACAACTACTACTACTACTACTACTACTACTACTACTACTACTACTACTACTACTACTACTACCCAGACATTGAAACCTTCGTAGAGTGAATCAGACAGAAAGGTTCCAAAGTAAAAGGTTCTTAAATGGGATCAGAACCTGCGTGCTTATCTCCAGAGGCTCCGCTTATGGGATTCTGATGACACAGGTGTTAGTATTCAATTCCCTTTAACCTTTAGGGTGAACTAGGCGGGGAAAACATGCGATTAGACCAGAGAGAGAGAGAGAGAGAGAGAGAGAGAGAGAGAGAACAAGTATAACACATGAAACACCTCTTAAATCCACAATACCCGCCCCACTCTCTCTCTCTCTCTCTCTCTCTCTCTCTCTCTCTCTCTCTCTCTCATGCATTCCCATAAATCAGTGAGGGGTACATGAGGGGAAGTGGGGTGCCTGTCTCCGTGGAAAGGGGACGGGGGGCGTACCGTGCTATTAATCATACGTCAGGCAGCAGCGTCGCCCCTCTCCGCTAGGTAAACAAGGTGGCCCCGTCATGCACTGCGACTGACAAAAGCGAGGCGAGATGCGCACTATACTGATACAGAAAGATGATGAGAAGAAAAACTGAAAGGAAAGAAAGGAAACACTAAAAGAAAAAAAGGAAAGAAGAAATAAGGAAGAAAAAAACTACAGATGAAAAGAAAAGAAAGCGAGGCGAGATGCGCACTATACTAATACAAAAAAAAAAAAAGGAAAATGGAGAGAAAACTAAGATAAAGGAGGAAAAGAAACAATAAAAGAAAAAAAGCAGAAAGAAGAAATATGAAAGAAAAGAAAAACACTAAAGGAAAATGAAAAGAAAAGAAAAAAAAATGGAACTGAAGATAACGAAACAGATAAAGAGAGAAACCATAATAAAATAAACTTAAATTGATGATATTAATAGTTTTTTTTTCTTAGTTGTAGTTTGAAAAAAAAAGAAAAATAAGGGTAAATTGCTCCTTTTTTCTCGTTTTTTTTTGTGGTTTTAGATAAAAAATGTGAAATGAATTAACTGTTTTTGTTTTTTATAAAGTTAGAGAAAATATGAAAGAAAAAATGAATTCAGGAAAGTTAAATGGCATGAAATTAGATGAGAGAGAGAGAGAGAGAGAGAGAGAGAGAGAGAGAGTGTTTTCGCTTATATTAGTAGTGTAAGCATTTCCTTTCTTTGTGTGTGTGTGTGTGTGTGTGTGTGTGTGTGTGTTGCTTTTGTGTCAAGTAACGAGTTCTAGTTTACTCTCTCTCTCTCTCTCTCTCTCTCTCTCTCTCTCTCTCTCTCTCTCTCTCTCTCTCTCTCTCTCTCTCTCTCTCCTTACATTTTCTTTCACTTTAATCTGATTTCCTCGTTTTCTTTATCTTACTCTTTATTCTCCTTTTCTCTCTTATCTTTCTTCCTGTTTGAGCATATTTCTCTCTCTCTCTCTCTCTCTCTCTCTCTCTCTCTCTCTCTCTCTCTCTCTCTCTCTCTCTCTCTCTCTCTCTCATTTTTCCTGCTGATATAAGGTCAAGAGAGAGAGAGAGAGAGAGAGAGAGAGAGAGAGAGAGAGATTGTGCCTTATCTACTTTGCCTTCTTTTCAAAATCTTGAATTGAAAATCATTGGGTATTGTCCGTCTCTCTCTCTCTCTCTCTCTCTCTCTCTCTCTCTCTCTCTCTCTCTCTCTCTCTCTCTCTCTCTCATGATATTTTCTTCCTCTTCTTCCCCTTCTCTTTTATTCCCTCTTTTCTTTATTTCCCTCTTTCTTTCACTTAAATTTCCCTCTTACTTTCACACTATTTTCCTTTCCCCTCTCCCCCCTCTCCCCTCTTTCCCCTCTTACCCCCTCTTTCCACTCCATTATCACCTTTCTCCTTCACTCAAATCCTCTCCCCCTCTCCTCCCATCCCTCTCCCCTTCCTTGATCCATCTACACCTGTTCCTCTCCCCTCATCTCCCCTCGTCTCCCCTCTTCTCCCCTCTTCACACCTGTCCCCTCATCACACTTCTGTCACACGCACTCTGTTTCCAAGCATTTTTTCCTTCCTGTGCTTTTCATTCCCCTCACTCTGAAAATATCCGGTTTTTTTCCCCTCGTCTGTCTGTCTGTCTGTGTGTCTTGTAGTTTTATTTATTTTTTTTTTCCTTTTTCCTTATTCATGTTTGTGTTTCCTCGATTTACTTTTTTTTTTCTATTTCTTTCTTTCTTTTCTCTTTTTCTTACGGTTTCTTTTTCTTTTCTTTTTCTTTCCTTTTTCCTTTTTTTTTTTACTTTTACGTCTCTTCCGTTTACTCTCTCTCTCTCTCTCTCTCTCTCTCTCTCTCTCTCTCTCTCTCTCTCTCTCTCTCTCTCTCTCTCTCTCTCTCTCTCTCTCTCTCTCTTTTAGTCGAGTCTTATGCATTCGTTCCTGTAACACCAACCTTTCTCTCTCTCTCTCTCTCTCTCTCTCTCTCTCTCTCTCTCTCTCTCTCTCTCTCTCTCTAGTAAGTCCAAAATCATCTTAATTCACAGCAAACTCGTTATGTTGACAAGGATATTGATACGAGGAAAATATACGAGGGGAAACGAGACGAGGGGACGAGGGAGGGACGAGAGGGGACAAGGGAGGGACGAGAGGGGAACGAGTGGACTGGCAGAGAGAGTGAAGGAAATGAGGGGGAAAAAAGTAGGTTCTGAGGGGGAAGGTAGGTACATGGGGTAAGAGGAAAGAGAAGAGGGGAAAAAGAGGAAAACTAAGGGGAGAGGTAGTGAGGGGAAGGAAGAAAAGGGAGTATAGGAAGAGAGGTGTGGAAAAATAGGATAGAGGGAGAGAAGAAGGAGGGAATAAAAGGAGAGAGAAAATGAGGGGAAAAGGAAGAGGAGAGATAGAAGAAAGTGAGGGGAAATACGAGACACAGAGAAAGAAGAAAGAAATAAAAGCAATGAAAATAGAGAGAGAAAGAGGGAAAACGAGGAGTGAGAGAGAATGGAAAAAAAGGAAATAAAGAGACGAGATGATAGATGAGGAGAGGGGAAACAAGGGGAAATCAGAAGGAAAAGAAGGAGAGGGAAGGAAAAGGAAAATAAGATGAGTTATGAGATAGGAAACAAAGGGAGGAGAGGAGATAAGGGAGAGAAGGAGAGGGGAAAATAATACAAAAGGGAGAGGGGAAAGAGGGGAGAGGGAGAGAGAGAGAGGGTGAGGGGAATTGTGGGTACGTGTATGAATTGTTGAAAAGTTGTTTGGATGTGTGTGTGTGTGTGTGTGTGTGTGTGTGTGTGTGGGAGAGCGGGGGAGGGGTCCTTTGCAACACACACACACACACACACACACACACACACACACACACACACTGTATCACTATTATTATTATTATTATTATTATTATTATCATTGTTGTTATTTATTTTCTATTTTAAATTTTCCTACTTGAGAATATTCCTTTACTAATTAATTATATTCTCTACTTATTTATTTATTCATTTATT
>NC_059290.1:7786593-7791593 GCF_017591435.1 Portunus trituberculatus
TTTGTTTGATTATTTATTTATTATTTATTTGCAGGTGTGGTGAAGTGAATGGTGATGAAGGGGAAGTGAGACAATGATATTCTTAACAGGGCGGAAGTGAGAGTGAGTGGTGAGCGGTGAGGGGAAGTGTGAGGCAGTGGACAGTGACGGATGGTGAAGGTGGTTGATAGTGACTGGAAACATATAAACACAACACTTATAAAAGAAAGAAAGAAAGAAAAAAAAAATAGTGAAAATGAAGAAAATAAAGAAACACTGACGAAGCAAAGAAAACAGGAAAAGGTGATTTGGTTTCTATTTTTTTTTTTTTTTGTCTTTCTTAAAAATTTGACCTTAGTTTGTTGTTTTCATTATTTTTTTCTTATTTTCTTTTGTTTTCCTTCTTATCTTTCGTCTTTTTTTTTATGGTTTCTCGTCTCCTCCTTCCTTTTTTCCTTTGTGTATGTTTCCTTTCCCTTATTCAATGTCATGCATGTTTTTCCTTCCATAAAACATCAAAAACATTGAATTCTTTGACATTTCTTTATTCTACATTTATTTTTTCTATCTAATTAATATACCAGTTTAATTACCTCTTTGTTCTTTTCTTTATCAAATTATTATCCTTTCCCTTCTTCCGTGTCCAAGTGGCGTAATAATAATAATAATAATAATAATAATAATAATAGTACGGTGTTCCAAGATGGTTGACTTCATCCTCAACCTAAATCAAGAAATAGGACTTCACCTTCCGCCATCTTACGACACCCAATCACAGGTTAGTTCATGTGTGTGTGTGTGTGTGTGTGTGTGTGTGTGTGTGTGTGTGTGTGTGTGTGTGTGTGTGTGTCTGTGAACATTTCCATATTATATTCCTCCTCCTCGTCTTTTCTTTTTTCTTCTTTCCTCCTCTTCCTCCTCCTCCTCCTCCTCCTCCTCCTCCTCCTCCTCCTCCTCCTCCTCCTCCTCTCTTATGTCTTTGTTAGCCACGGTCTTAATTCATGTTGAGCAGGAGGAGGAGGAAGAAAAAAAGGAGGAGGAAGAGGAGGAGGAGGAGGAGGAGGAGGAGAAGGAAATGAGGTGAGGATATAACAAAGAGAGAGAGAGAGAGAGAGAGAGAGAGAGAGAGAGAGAGAGAGAGAGAGATGCTTTCAAAATATTATGAAAGGAGAGTATTTTTATATTTCTCCTTTTTTTCCGTTTTTTATTTCTTTTATTTTCATTTTTCTTTTATATTCCAAATTTTTGTGCTTTTGTCTTTACCTTTTGTTGTCTGCACTCTCTCTCTCTCTCTCTCTCTCTCTCTCTCTCTCTCTCTCTCTCTCTCTCTCTCTCTCTCTCTCTCTCTCTCTCTCTCTCTCTCTCTCTCTCTCTCTCTCGTGTCGCATTGCTTACATTTATTTATGTCTCACCTTTCTATTTTTCATGAAGAACACTCTCTCTCTCTCTCTCTCTCTCTCTCTCTCTCTCTCTCTCTCTCTCTCTCTCTGTGTGTGTGTGTGTTTCTGGAAATGTGAAAATAGATATTGCACGGTTGATTCTCTCTCTCTCTCTCTCTCTCTCTCTCTCTCTCTCTCTCTCTCTCTCTCTCTCTCCCGGATATGAAGGAGGAAGGAAGGAAATTTCATTAACGAGACACAAATAAACTTTTACCAACAAACAAAAACTCACAAAGTTCAAAAGATAAACTGATGAACTCTCTCTCTCTCTCTCTCTCTCTCTCTCTCTCTCTCTCTCTCTCTCTCTCTCTCTCTCTCTCTCTCTCTCTCTCTCTGACACCGAGAGAGAGAGAGAGAGAGAGAGAGAGAGAGAGAGAGATCAAACCCTCATTTTCTGTTTCTAACCTACTAACCTACATCCATTTTCTTTATTTTCATAGTAATCCTAGCCCATTTTCTTCAGACAAAAGGGACCGCTATCCGTTTTCTGTGGCTGCGAATGGCTAAAGAAAACGAGATTATCGATCACTCGGAACCCTCTTGATTGGTTTTTCTCACCTCTTTCCTCTTTTTCCTCTTCGTCTTCCTTTTTTTTTCCTTGTTATTCCTTTCTACTTTTTTTCCCTCCATTTCCTTTTCTGTTTATTTTCTTTATTCTGTGTTTTTATTTCTTCTACTTCTTTTTCTTTTTTTCTTTATTTTACACATTGTTTTTGTTCCTTCTACTTCTTCTTTTCTCTTCTTTTCTCTTCTTCTTTTCTTTTTCTATTCATTCCTCTATTCTCTCGCTTTTATTCCTTCTATCCTTCTTTTCTTTTCTTTCTCTTCTCCATTTTCTTTTCTTCGTATATACTTTTACATTCTCTTTGTTCTCTTTCTTGTTCTCTATTTTGTCTCTTCCTCCTTTTATCCCTTCTATCTTTCCTTCCTCTTTAATTTCCTTCTGTATTCCTTCTCCTTCTTTTTCCTTATTTCCTCTCCTCCACCATCCTTTTCCTCCTTTTTCTCCATTTCCTTCCTTCTTTCATCCTTTTTTTTCATTCTTTTCCTCTATTTCCCTTTTCTCCTTCATCCTCTTCTCTTTTTTTTTCCTCCATTTCCTTCCTTCCATCCTTTTTCTCTGTCCTTTTCCACCATTTCCTTCCCTCCATCCTTTTCCTCCTCCCTTTCCTCCTTACGCCCCCGTCAGCACCTCCTTCGCTCCTCCGTCTGTGCCTTCGTCAGCAGAGCGCCGCCCCACGTCAGCTTGGTGGAATGATTGGGTATTAGCGACTTAGCGCGTCATGTAGGCCGTCATGAGATTGCGTCATTCCTTGCGTCATGCGTGGTGTGTGTGTGTGTGTGTGTGTGTGTGTGTGTGTGTGTTTTTCTTATTTTTTTTTTTTTATTTTCGTTTCGTGTGTGTTTTTATTTATATTCTTTGCTCTCTCTCTCTCTCTCTCTCTCTCTCTCTCTCTCTCTCTCTCTCTCTCTCTCTCTCTCTCTCTCTCTCTCTCTCTCTCTCTCTCTCTCTCTCTCTCCCCCGTCGTCATCGCAACCGCCGCCCACTACCACCACCACCACCACCACCACCACCACCACCACCACCACCGCTACAACCAATATCTCGCCTTGCTTTCATTTACTGTTTTACAGTAAATTGAACCAAAAGAACAAGCCACCACCACCACCACCACCATCACCAATACCACCACCACCACCACCACCAATACCACCACCACCACCACCACCACAACGAGCATTGCTAATTAACCACACCGCCTGAATTGAGTATGCTGATCACACACACACACACACACACACACACACACACACACACACACACACACACACACACACACACACACACACACACACACACATTTTTCTCACCTTCCCTTTCTTTCTATCTTATTCTATTACACTTTTTTTCCTCTTCCTTTCTTTCCCTCTCTTCTTTTTCCGTCAGTCTCGTTGTTAGGAAAATAGAAACTAGAGGTAAACTGTGTCTTTGCATAGTTTACCTGGCTGAGTGTTAGTTTACACCTGTCCTGCCATCTGGAGGGTATACCTGTGTGTGTGTGTGTGTGTGTGTGTGTGTGTGTGTGTGTTTTAACTTGCATACCTGTGTGTACCTTACCTGCAAGAAAATATGTGGAGGAGGAGGAGGAGGAGGAGGAGGAGGAGGAGGAGGAGGAGGAGGAGGAGGACATGCAAACTTAGTATATATCTAAAACAAAAAAAAAAGAAACAGGAAAATATAAACAAAATTCAACAAGAAAAATGTGAAAAAGTAAAGAAAAGAAAATGAAGACAAGGAAACAAATGAAAAATAACGAAAGGAAATGAGAAGAAAAAACACGAAAAGAAAAAAGAAATGGGCTAAAAAGACGAAAATAAATAATGAAAAAAAAGAAATGTTTAAAGAGTAAAGAAGTGAAAACGAAGAGGAGGAGGAAGAACAGGAGGAGGAGGAGGAGGAGGAGGAGGAGGAGGAGGAGGAGGAGGAGGAGGAGGAGGAGGAGGAGGAGAACTAGAAGGTGGAGGAGGGAAAACAATAGCAAGGTATACATTATATAGCCCTCCTCCTCCTCCTCTTCCTCTTCCTCTTCCTCTTCCTCTTCCTCCTCCTCCTCCTCCTCCTCCTCCTCCTCCTCCTCCTCCTCCTCCTCCTCCTCCTCCTCCTCCTCTTACGCTTAAAATATTGCCGCTCCTGACATCACCCTCACTCCACCCCCTCTCATCATACCCCTCCAACGTCCCCCACCTCCCGACCACCAAACACCTGTGAATGCGAGACACCCCCTCACTTTCTCTCCCCTTCTACCCTTTGTTTGTTTACTAACTCGACAACACCCCCTTCCACCAGCCATCCCATTGTGTCCCCTACTACTACTACTACTACTACTACTACTACTACTACTACTACTACTACTACTACTACTACTACTACTACTAAAACTCTCAAATCACAGAATAGAGGAATAACTAAGAGAGAGAGAGAGAGAGAGAGAGAGAGAGAATGTGTAGAGGAATGAAGGAAATGGGAAATAAGAATGAAGCAAGAGGAAACAGAAATGGTGAAAAGGAGAGTAAAATAAACAATGATAATTAAGGGAAAAGGGAAAAAAGGAAGAAAAGAGGAAACAGGAGGAGGGGAAGACGAAAGGCAACGTAGAGAGAGAGAGAGAGAGAGAGAGAGAGAGAGAGAGAGAGAGAGAGAGATGAAAGGGGAAATTTATAGAAGGTGAGGGTAGAGGGAAGGAAACCCAGAATAAAGCATGGGAACAGGAGAGAGAGAGAGAGAGAGAGAGAGAGAGAGAGAGAGAGAGGGAGGGGGATGGTGTGTGTGTGTGTGTGTGTGTGTGTGTGTGTGTGTGTGTGTGTGTGTGTTATAACAACTTCCTGAGACAAGATGGAGTAAGTTTCAGAGGGGAAGAGTTTGTGGTGGGCGCCATCTTCCTACTCCTCTCTTTCCCCTCCTCCCCCTTTCTTTCCCTCAAAATATCTCTTATCTTTTTTTTTCTCTACTCTCTCTCTCTCTCTCTCTCTCTCTCTCTCTCTCTCTCTCTCTCTCTCTCTCTCTCTCTCTCTCTCTCTCTC
>NC_059290.1:7796593-7801593 GCF_017591435.1 Portunus trituberculatus
GTGTGGAGTGTGGCTGTGATAATGAGAGAAGATGAAATTAGTGACTTTTTAATGACGATGTGGGTGTTTTGTGTGGCTGTTGTGGAAGTGGAAGGTAGAAGGTGGATGGTGGATTGTGGATTGTGGCTGTGGTTATAAGAGAAGGCAAGTAATTATTATATTCTGTCTACTCAAAAATGTCTCCTGGAGTTCAAAATATATTGTAGCTTATTGGTGATGTAATTGATCGTATGTGAATGATGCTTGTTTTCTGTTGATCACCACACTTATCACTACTACAGCTTATGGTTCACAAAGACAGCTTATTGTTTCCCTCAAGATCTGACAGCCACCCAATCTTTCACTACACCATTCAGACCGAGACCCAGGACCCACTTTAGAATAAACAGTGATTTATTTATTATTATTATTATTATTATTATTATTATTTAAGAAGGAAAATCTGGCCAAGAGTCTTTTAAATTTTCTATTCTATTTCCTTCGGCCTTTTTATCTTCTATTTTCAGTTTTTCTTAACGTGTCTTTATTATTCACCTATTTATTTACTTTTGTTTTCTTTAAAAGGGGAAAACTAACCAAGGACAACAAAAAGGATGAAAGAAAAAAGCCCCACTTAGATGCCAGTTCCCGAGGAGGTCCGAGAGAGTTAGCTAAAAGAATGGGATTTTCTAGTATTTCATTTGGTATTAAGAATTGCTCCTTACACTGTTCAAAGGATCACACTACGTATAGGTCTAACCACGAAGATTATTGATACGAAGAGACGCACACAAAGACACGAATGATACGAAGAAAAAATGACAGCAACTTAATCACGAAAATTATTAATACGAAGAAAAACACAAAGACGACACGAAGATAGTGAAAGAAAACGAAGTGACAGCAACCTCCTTTTCAGTGCGTTCAGGTGATAGGAAGATGGAAATACAGAATCAGGCCGGGAGTTCCAGAGTGTGCCAGAGAAAGAAAGGGAAGGGAGAAGGAAAGCAATTAGTGTCTACGGAAGGAAGGAATTGCGGTTAATGAAGGAAAAAAAAAAAAAGGAAATTGAGTGACGGTGGTGAAGGATTATGAAGGAAATTAAGTTTTTTTTTTTTTTTTTTTGCATTAAAGGATAAAGAAAATGATGTTCTTATGAAGTTACCAAATTGAAGTATCTCGTCTTGTTCAGGGAATGTTGAATGTACAGTGAGAGTGTGAAGAAAAATAATAGAACATTGAAATAAAAAAAAAAAAAAAAAAAAGAAAGGAAAGCAAGAAACGAGAACGGAAACAAATGGATCAGAGAGAGAGAGAGAGAGAGAGAGAGAGAGAGAGAGAGAGAGAGAGAGAGAGAGAGAGAGATTAAAGAGGAGGTAGTGTGGTCGAGATCTATTTATAAACACAATTACCACTTCCTTTCGTGACCTCTGACCTCTTGCCTGTGACCCCTGCACACACACACACACACACACACACACACACACACACACACACACACACACACACACACACACACACACACACACACACACACACACACACAGGGGCCCAATCAGTCCCAGCAGTGTTACCAGCAACTCTTAACAAGTTTTCTTTACGTATGAGGTGTTCGTGTCCACTTAGAGAGTTGGTAACACTGTGCTGACCTCCTTCCTCCTCCTCCTCCTCCTCCTCCTCCTCCTCCTCCTCCAACTGGGAAATACTCAAATGGAGTTTACCTTTAGAACTTCACTCTCCTCCTCCTCCTCCTCTTCCTTCTCCTCCTCCTCCTCCTCCT
This sequence comes from Portunus trituberculatus, assembly GCF_017591435.1. Lineage (NCBI taxonomy): Eukaryota > Metazoa > Arthropoda > Malacostraca > Decapoda > Portunidae > Portunus > Portunus trituberculatus. The sequence goes on from NC_059290.1 coordinate 7,798,353, forward strand.
CCTCCTCCTCCTCCTCCTCCTCCTCCTCCTCCTCCTCCTCCTCCTCCTCCTCCTCCTCCTGCTCTTCACTCTTTGGTACCGCGTCTCTCGCAATTTGTCTCCTTTGTGTGTGAAAGAGGCACTTGCTTCTGCCACCTGTCCTTGTTAATTATCAGAGAGAGAGAGAGAGAGAGAGAGAGAGAGAGAGAGAGAGAGAGAGAGAGGGGGGGTCGTTCCAATGTGATTAAGGCAATAGGAACATACGAGATGAAAATGTTATCTCGATAACGGAACAAGAGAGAGAGAGAGAGAGAGAGAGAGAGAGAAGGAAGGGACAAGACAGACGAAGACAGGAAATGACAGGGCATAGCAATAAATCAGAAAAGAAACCATGTACGATTATATTCTCTCTCTCTCTCTCTCTCTCTCTCTCTCTCTCTCTCTCTCTCTCTCTCTCTCTCTCTCTCTCTCATACCTGCATGTAAGAGACAATTCAGGTGTTAACGAGTCTTGTATTGATTACCTTACCTGTCTTACCTGTACCCCCCTTAACCCTTTACCTTACCCCCCTCCCCTTCCTTATCCTCCTCCCTCCCTTCGTCTCCCCTTTATCCCCCCTTCTCTCTCTCTGTGTGTGTGTGTGTGTGTGTGTGTGTGTGTGTGTGTGTGTGTGTGTGTGTGATGTCACGAACTACGTTACGTGAAGGCTCTGGTTGTTTGATAACTGTTTTGCGTCACGACATCACAATCTTTTTGTTTCGTGTGTGTGTGTGTGTGTGTGTGTGTGTGTGTGTGTGTGTGTGTGTGTGTGTGTGTCGATCAATAGTAATTTTCTTGTCTTTCTTTATTCTTTTCGTTGATTTTTGTTATTAGGTCGTTATTCTTCTTTTCTTGTTGTATTTTTAGATTTGGTATGTTGTCTGTCTGTCTGTGTCTGTCTGTCAGTCTGTCTGTCTGTCAGTCTTGTGTTTGCTTTATCTTTGTCTTGACCTTGTATATGCTCTCTATTAAACTTCATTTTTTTCCATTGTTTTTTTTTTTATATATATTCTTTTCTTTCATAATTTTTCCAATCACCAGAAGTGTTTTGATGCTTTCCTAACCGTCCAATCAATCTCTTTCTGTTATGTCTGTTACCTGAATCAACCTTCTTGTCACATTTTATTTATTTATTTTTTTTTTTTGTAACTTGTACCGCTCAGTTTACTTTCATTCATCTGTTACATTCCTTCCCTTCAACCCACGTGTTACTTACCTGCGTGTACCTTTGTTAATTAGTTTGCCTATTACCTCTTACTTACCTGCTCTCATTAGTGTGTATGTTAAGTATCTATTTTCTTCAATGTTATTTTACCAGTTAAAGCTTTGAGTTTGTCTATATATCACACTTGTTCTATTTACCTGTGTTGATTGATTTTCCTTGCTATCTACACGTAGTCTCTATTTTACACGTTGCCTAATTATTTGTCTGTGTATGTCAAGTATCTGCTTTATACCATGTTGTTTATCTTTTCTAATTGGAGCCTTTAATTTGTCTATATATAACACACTTGTTCTTTTTTTTCATACTTTTGTCGATTTTTCTTGCTTTCTACACGTACTCTCGATTATACACGTTGTCTAATTATTTTCTGTGTATGTTAAGTAACTGCTTTTTACTATGTTGCTTATCTTTTCTAATTGAAGCCTTTAATTTTATCTGTATATCACACTTGTTCTTTTTTTTTTTTTTTTACATGCGTTTATCGATTTTTTTTTCTTTTTTGCTATCTACACGTACTCTCGATTATACACGTTGTCTAATTATTAAGTATCTGCTTTTTACTATGTTGTTTTATCTTATCTAATTTTTTCTAGATATCACACGCTTGTTCTTTTTTTTTTTTTTTTTTTTACCTGTGTTCATTGATTTATTTGCTATCCATCTGTCATCCACCTGTCCTATCTGTTGTACATGTTACCTGATTACTTTCTTGTGCGTGTCAGATATCCGTTTTCTACCATGTTATCTTTTCTTATCTCGTTGAATTCTTTTATTTATCTATATCCACTTTTTTTACCTTTGTTCCTTGATTTATTTGGTGTCTACCTGTCATCTACCTGCACTATCTAACTGAACTCTGCATGTTACCTTTTTTTTTTTTATTTTTTACCTGTGTACATCCATTTATTTGTTATTCTACTTGTTCATTTTCGTCTGTTTGTTACCTGCCTGCTCTCTACTTCCGTTCAAGCATTTATTCACTACCTACCTATCACACGTGTTTTTGTAGTTAATTAGCAGACCTTTCCTTAATTACTAAGCACTCTTAAGACATCTTTTCTTTTTCCACAGTCACGTGCAGTTATTAGTCACTTCAGTACGAGGACACGTTTTCATATTCATTCAGGTTACTGTTTGGAGATTTTATAGAACTTTAAAAACATATATCGGGATTAGAATAGTAAAGACTGGCCATTAATCTTTTGATCTCCATAGACTCTTCCTAATGCAAATAAAATTGTCTAATCATACCCGAAAATCAAAGTAAATGTGAGTTGCAGTAATAAAGGTGTTAAACTGATTAGAAATTGGAAAATGCACCCTTTTTGATACGTTTCTTTCTCTTTGGTGTGTATTAAGATTCCATGTATTACTTCTATTGCTTTTTGATGGTTTTGTAGCGCAGTGAAAGAGTCACGCTTCACATTAACCTTCATAATCCCAAATTAATCTTTTAAATCCCTTTCTTTCTTGCATACGTCTTTTGATAATTCATGCATTCTTTCTATTGCTTTTTTTAATGGTTTCGTTGCCCAGTGACCTTAACCTATTAAACCCTTCTCTATCTTGCATACGTCCTGTAATAGCTCATGTATTCTCTCTATTGCTTTTTAATGGTTTCCTTGCCCAGTGAAAGAGTTTGAGCCTGCACATTAACCATTTAAATGCCTCTCTATCTTGCATTTGTCTTAATATTTGATGGGTTTTTCTATTTTTTTTTTAATGGTTTCGTAGCACAGTGAAAGAGTTAAACATACACATTAACCATTTAAATCCCTCTCGATCTTGTATTTGTCTTATTTTATGTATTTTTTTTCTATTTTTTAATGGTTTCCTTACCCAGTGAAAGAGTTGAACCTACATATTAGCCATTTAAATCCCTCTCTATCTTGTATTTGTCTTATTTTATGTATATTTTTTCTATTTTTTTTTTTCATGGTATCGTAGCACAGTGAAAGAGTCAAACTACACTTTCTTACCTGTATTGATTACCTCCTT
>NC_059290.1:7809093-7826593 GCF_017591435.1 Portunus trituberculatus
GTTGTTGTTGTTGTTGTTGTTGTTGTTGTTGGTAATGAATCTCCTTTATTTGGAATGGAGATAAAAAAAAGAGAAGAAATACACAGAAACACAAATGATGAAGTGAAAAGTAAGATACGCAGAAGTAAATATATAAAGAACTAATATAAAACAAATTAAATGCAAAATAAATACAAAAAAACACCACGAAATAAGCCATTGTTTCATAACGCGTGACCCAAACAAGCTCGGAACCCATTGTGAAGCTCCGAAGCGTTCCAAACAAAGCGACTCAACTCCCGCGATACGAGGCGAAACAATTGACTCAGGTTCGCAAACACCACCATGAACAGCCGCCATGATTCCTTCCCTTCCTTCTAGAAATCCCTGCAACTCCTCCTCACCTCGCAAAGCCTCGGAGTTTCAAAGCGAAGTCTTAATTGGGTTCGAAACAGTAAGTTGGACACAATCCGACTCCATGCCGCGGTTTGAATTAACTCGTGAACCTTTTACTGAGTTGTTTTCTTTCCTTTGTCTTTCTCTTTTGCAGTTTCGGACATGTTTGCAATACGTGACACAGCGAGCGAGCGAGAGAGAGAGAGAGAGAGAGAGAGAGAGAGAGAGAGAGAGAGAGAGAGAGAGACGGAAAAAAAATAACAAGTAAACAAGAAAGGAAACTTAAGAAACCTTCACAATAATACACACACTCTCTCTCTCTCTCTCACACACACACACACACACACACAGAGAATTATGTTTGTGGAAGGCTATAAGATTGCGCTCTCTCTCTCTCTCTCTCTCTCTCTCTCTCTCTCTCTCAATCAATAAGTCGATGAATCTAATCTCCATTTTCTCAGTACAAATATTTTTCTTTACGTGTCCTTGCACAGTCTCTCTCTCTCTCTCTCTCTCTCTCTCTCTCTCTCTCTCTCTCTCTCTCTCTCTCTCTCTCTCCACCGTGGAAGATATGAAACAAAGGAAAAAGACAAGGAAAGGAATAGAATGACAAATGATGGGAGAATAAAAGAATAGAAATTAGAAAGAGACATTTTTTTTCGCTTTTATTTTATTTTGAAAGATGAGAAAAAAAAAAAAGAGAAAATGAAAGTAAACCAAATAATACACGTCAATATGAACTTTGATCCACGTGGCATGTAAAAAAAAGTTTGTCTCATTTTCTTGTCTTACTTTTCCAGCTTTACTTTCTCTATTTCTTTTCCAATTTAGCTTTATTTTAGGGGAGTTTGATTTCTCTACCTGGCGAGTTAAAGGGACGGCAGGTTCAGTGGTCACCTGAGTAAGTATTGATTACCTGTCCAGGTGGGAACAGGTGGTGGTGGTGGTGGTGGTGGTGGGTGAAGTAACACGTGCAAGAGAGAGAGAGAGAGAGAGAGTGTGATTGCTATTTTTGGTTGTACTGAGAAGTGTCCATGTGCAGTAGCTCTCTCTCTCTCTCTCTCTCTCTCTCTCTCTCTCTCTCTCTCTCTCTCTCTCTCTCTCTCTCTCTCAAAATCCTACACCTTTCTCTTTTATTTATTTTCAGGTGAGTGGCGAGCAGTGTTGCCAACTGTGGCGTCACAACAAACAAAACGTGAGACATGCTTCACTACCCCTGCTGGCAACACTTACTGCTGCTCCGTGAGTGTTTGTTTTTCCTTACGTGGCAACACTGTCAAACTTTTGGAAACAAACAAACAAACAAGAAAGAAGAGCAAAATAAACACGCAAAAATTTGGAAAGGTCTAAGAAAGGATTTGCAACTAGTAGGATAGTAGTAGTAGTAGTAGTAGTAGTAGTAGTGGTGGTGGTGGTGGTAGTGGTAGTAGTAGTAGTAGTAGTAGTAGTAGTAGTAGTAGTAGTAGTAGTAGTAATGGTGGTGGTGGTGGTGGTGTTAGAAGTAGAGGCAATAGTAGTAGTGGTAAAAGTAGTAGCATTAGTAGTGAAAGTGGTAGTAGCAGTAGCAGTAGTAGCACTAGTAGTAGTAATAGTGTTACTGGTGGTGGTAGAGGCAGTAGTAGTAGTGGTAAAAATAATAGTAGTAGTAGTAGTAGTAGCAGCAGCAGTAGTAATAGTAGTGGTAGTAGTAATAGTAATAGCAAGAAAAACAAGAATTACAGATTTCCACTCCATTCACATCAACGTTATAGAAATTCCATTAGAAAATATGTATTCTCTAAAGGAAACACCAATTTTTCCATCGTATTTCATGAACAACCCAAACAGATATCCATCCCATTGCAAAACAAGTCAAAGTCACACTAATGTAACAAGTAACACCATAACACACTGAGTAACACGCTGAGGTAACACATTAAACACCCTTTAGAAACATGACACGTCTTGTTTATTCTGCTTACTATTCAGAGATTTGATACAGCTTCAGATACTTATGTTGGGATTAAAATGGTGCAGATTCTGGTAACTAATCTTCTGAGCTCCATAGACACTTGCTAATATAAAGTTGTCTAATCATATTCAAAACGCCACGTAAAAATGCGTCCCGGTACTGAAAGGATTAACACTCAGATTTTAACACATCCTTTTTTTATGTAAGATGGGGGAAGCTGGCTAAGGCCAACAAAGAATAAAAAAAAACCCCACTCAGTCGCCAGTCCCCTTACAGATCCGAAAGGGTTAACCAAAAGACGAATAAATGTCTTGAAACCTCCCTCTTAACGCCTTCAATACTGGAACACATTTTTACCTTCAGATTTGTGTATTATTAGACCATTTTATTGACATTACGAAGGGTCTATGGAGGTCAAAAGATTAGTGGCGACAGTCTTCACTATTTTAATCCGCATATAAGTTTCTGAAGCTATAACAAATCACCAAATAGTAACCAGAATGAATATGGAAACGCGTCATGATACAAAAGGGGTTAAATGAAGTCAAGTTATAGGAAGCTGGAAACACAAACACGAGGAGGGACTTCCATTAACATAAATTCCATCTTTCTCCTCTTCCTTCTCTTCCACGTCCTTTTTTTTCTTCTCAATTAGACGGTAATAAACATCCACGTGTATTGAAATGTGAGGGACGAGACGCGTGTGGCAACTGTGGGTCAGGTTGATTCAGGGTCTGGTAACACTGACGGCATGAATAATGAAGGGTGGGAGGCGACGCGATCTGGCAACATTGCTTGAAAATGAGACAGAGAGAGGGGTGATTTTCACGAAGCTATTCTGGTAACACTGCGTTCTGTCTGTGTGTGTGTGTGTGTGTGTGTGTGTGTGTGTGTGTGTGTGTGTGTGTGTTTATGCGCGCGCAGTTCCATTTTCATCCCTTTATCCATACATAGTGACTCTACAATGGTAAAATCTATAGCTCTCTCTCTCTCTCTCTCTCTCTCTCTCTCTCTCTCTCTCTCTCTCTCTTTATCAATCTCTTATACTTTTTACATTTTTGCCGTTTCTCCTCCTCCTCCTCCTCCTCCTCCTCCTCCTCCTCCTCCTCCTCCTCTTCCTCCTTCTTATTTCCTCCTTCTTATTTCCTTATTTTCCACCTGCTTTCTCCTGGTCTCTCATCTCACCCTCACGTCCCATTTACTCTCCTCCTCCTCCTCCTCCTCCTCCTCCTCCTCCTCCTCCTCCTCCTCCTTCGCCGCCGCCGCCTCTTCCCCTCTTTACTGTCTCGTCTCTTCCTTCAAACCCTCAAACATGCCTCATTGACTCTCTCTCTCTCTCTCTCTCTCTCTCTCTCTCTCTCTCTCTCTCTCTCTCTCTCTCTCTCTCTCTCTCTCTCTCTTCACTCAACCATTGGAGAGAGAGAGAGAGAGAGAGAGAGAGAGAGAGAGAGAGAGAGAGAGAGAGAGGCCTAAACACGTCTAGACAGAGGGGAATGTATGGACTGAGGGGAAAAAGAGAATGGGAGCGTGTGAGGGGAGAGAGAGAAAGAGAGAGGTCATGAGGTTCGCGCGAGGGTGGCGGTGGTAATAGTAGTAGTAGTAGTAGTAGTAGTAGTAGTAGTAGTAGTAGTAGTAGTAGTAGTAGTAGAAGGAAGAAGAAGGAGGAGATACAGTTGTAATATAATTCAATCTTCTTTTTCTCCTCTCGACACCGCTCCTCCTCCTCCTCCTCCTCCTCCTCCTCCTCCTCCTCCTCCTCCTCCTCCTCCTCCATCTTGTCTGCTACTACTACTACTACTACTACTACTACTACTACTACTACTACTACTACTACTACTACTACTACATTTTACTCCTCCTCCTCCTCCTCCTCCTCTTCTTCTTCTTCTTCTTCTTCTTAATAAACAGTTGTCAAATCAAGAAGAACAATACAAACAAACACAGTCACCACCACACTAAACAACAACAACAACAATAATGACACCAAAATCAATAACAAAACCAAATGAGGACTGCTAGTGATCAAAGAGAGAGAGAGAGAGAGAGAGAGAGAGAGAGAGAGAGAGAGAGAGGAGGAAGGAAACAGGTTACCAGGTGATGTTTTTTCCCCTTTTCGTCTTCAGATCAATGTTTTTCTCAAGTAGATTTTCTTTTTCAGGAGGAGGAGGAGAAGGAAGGAAGGAAGGAAGGAAGGAAGGAAGGAAGGAAGGAAATATTAATGGATTGGAAGGAAGAGAGGGAAGGAACTGATAAATGGAGTAGTAATAAAAGTAGGAATAAGTGTGGAAGAGGAGGAGGAGGAGGAGGAGGAGGAAGAAGAGGAAGGAAGGAAGGAAGGAAGAAAAGGACGTACTGAATGGAAGACGGAAGGAAAAGAGAAATTGTAATGTGGAATGTAAAAAAAAGGAAGATAATATAGATGATCATAAAAAGAGGAAGAGGAGGAGGAGGAAGAGGAATGAAAGGAAGACCAAAAGAACAAGAAATAAAGAGTAAGAGGAGTAGGAAAAGAATTAATGGAAACAAAGAAAACCAAGAGAAAACGAAGAAGAGTAGGAGGAGAAGGAAGATGAATATAAATAGCCAAGTAAAACAAAGAAATAAAGAAAAGAACAGGAAGAAGAGAAGAAGAAAAAGTTGAACTAGAAAGCGAAGAGCAACAGAAAGAAGAGGAGGAAGGGGACATGAAGACAGGCAGATTCACAAGTAGAAGGTTTCATTGCCATTCCTAACTTTTCCCATCAATCTTTGGACAGTAAATTGGACAGACCTCGTTGGGGAACCTTAAACATTTTCTTTCCCGCCAAAAAGAAAACAGGCTGTGGGGAGTTCCTGCCTGTTACAAGTTTTTTTTTTCTCTCTCTCCTTTTCTTTTTTCTATTTTTTTTTTATGGCTCATTTGGATGTTTGTTCTTTTTCGAGTTGGGAAATAACTTGTAATAGAAAATGTGGCTTGGATTATTGTTTTGAGTTACTTTTGTTGTTGTTGTTGGTAGTAGGTGGAGTGGTGGTGGTGGTGTGTGTGTGTGTGTGTGTGTGTGTGTGTGTGTGTGTGTGTGTGTGTGTGTGTTTAGTTTCTTGTTTATTTACTTATTCATTTTCATCGATTCCTAGTTGACAAGGACCTTATTACTCCATTAGGAAATTAGACACACCATTACGTAGCAGTGTCTCGCTAACCCCTCCCCCACCCACCAGACCTCCACAAACCACACTCAGAGTTGGTGTGTGTGTGTGTGTGTGTGTGTGTGTGTGTGTGTGTGTGTGTGTGTGTGTGTGTAATTATGCAAACGACCACTAATATGACTGACATAATGAAATTCAACGTGTCACATATGTAGAATCTCTCTCTCTCTCTCTCTCTCTCTCTCTCTCTCTCTCTCTCTCTCTCTCAGGCCTTGGGAGAGCTGGCCACATGGTGTTGTCTCCGCTTGGCCAGTGTAAACAACGATTTATTCCCGGCTCTCTCTCTCTCTCTCTCTCTCTCTCTCTCTCTCTCTCTCTCTCTCTCTCAAGTGGTAATTTCAGGCTACATTGAAATTCAGCCTCGTTTTCTTTACAATTCATTAATTCTCTGTTTTTTATGTATTATGTATTTTTCTGTATCTTGATGGCGTGATGTGTCTCCCTCACGTTTTTTTTTTTTTTCCATTCTCTTGCTTTGAAATGGGAATACACTTTTTTTTTCCTTTTTAAACTTTACTTTTTTTTTTTACGTTCCAGTTTTCCTTTTTCTCGAGTTGAATAAGTGGTTTAGTTTTCCATAAGTTACATGTGGAAATATCTCGGGTTTTTCCTTCCAGCACTTACTGACTTATGGTAAATTTCCCTTACAAAACAAGTAAAGAAATAAATATAATCTTTTCTTTTATATTTTTCTTATTTTTCCTTCTTCATATTTCAACAATTCTAAGTTTCCTTTCACAAATTACTCCTTTTCCTTTCCGTAATACACTTCAATGGTTTTCCTTCAAATTTACATCAATGATCCTGTTAAGAAATAAATTTAACATCAATATATTTTACAGTTTTCTTTTTTTTTTCCTCAGCATTTCAACAATTCTAAGTTTCCTATTACAAAATTCTAACTTTTTCTTGCTCACCCTAACAGATAATGCCTCAATATTTCTGCTTTCCATTTCAATTAAAAAAAAAAAAGTAAATACAACACTCATTATCTTTTACAATCTTCTATTTTTCTACGTCCTATCAACAATTTTAATTTTTATTGTACCAATATAACAATGCCCCAATATTTCTGTTTTCCCGTCCAGTTAAAAAGACAAATAAAACACCAATATCCTTCACTTCTTTCTATTTTTTGTTTCCTTATCACATCAACAATTCTAAGTTATCTGTTACAAAATTCTAGCTTTTTCTTGCGCACACTAACAAATAATGCCGCAATATTTCTACTTTCCCTTTCAATAAAAAAATAAATAAGATAAATAAAACATCAATAACTTTTACAATCTTCAATTTTTCCCGTGTCTTATCAACAATTTCAATATTTACTGTACCAATCTAACAAATAATGCCGCAATATTTCTACTTTCCTTTCAATTAGAAAAATGAATAAAACACTCAATATCTTTTACAATCTTCTATTTTCCCATGTCCTATCTACAATATCAATTTTTTCCTGTACCAATCTAACAAATATTTCTGCTTTCCTTCCAGTTGAAAAGATAAATAGAGCTTTAATATCTTTCACTATTTTTTGTTTTTCTCTTAACACATCAACAATTCTAAGTTTCCTATTACAAAAACTGCAGCTTTTTCTCCCCAACTAACAATAAAGCCGCATTATTCTTACTTTCCTCTCCAACTAAGGAAATAAATAGAACATCAATATCTTTAACTATTTTCTATTTTTCTTATCCTATCAACAATCTAAAGTTTTCTGTTACAAAAACTACACCTTTTTTCTACCAGTCTAACAAATAGTGCCCCAGTATCCCTGTTTCCTTATCCATTACTCATTAATATTCAGCTAAGAAGGAAATAAAACATCAATATATTTCGTTCTTTTTCTTATTTTTTTTTGTTTCCTCTTAAAAAAAATCTCAATCTTTCCTCTACCAGTCTAACAAATAATGTCTCAATATTTCTCTTTTCCTGTCCATTATACATCAATATCCAGAGAAAATATAAATAACATATCAATATCTTTCATCATTTTCTATTTCTCACAATTCTGTCAACGATTTTAAGTCTCGTGTCACAAAAACTCCATCTTTCCTTTACCAATCTAACAAATAATGGCTCAATATTTGTCTTTTCCTTCCATTACATATCAATATTGACTCAAAAGGTAACACATGAATATCCTTCACCATTTCCTACTTTCCTCAGTCCTATCAATTTTAAGTTTCCTGCAACAAAAACTCCCCAAATAATGCCTCAATTTTCCTCTTTTCCTTCCCTTTATACATCAGCCTCGAGTTATGATATAAATAGCACATCAATATCCTCACAATTTTCTATTTCCTTCAATCTTATCAACAATTCTAAGCCTCCTGTCACAAAAACTCCATCTTTCCTTTGCCAATGTAACAAATAATGTCGTAATATCCCTCCTTTCTATTCCATTATACATCAATATGAATAACACATGAATATCCTTCACAATTTCCTCCTTTCCTCAATCCTATCAATTTTAAGTTTCCTGCAACAAAACTCCCCAAATAATGCCTCAATATTCCTCTTTTCCCTTCCATTACGTATCAATTTTCCAGCGGGCGGGCCGTGGCGTCGCGTGGCATTGCAATATGAGCGAGGTGAGTCCCGAGGCAAGAGGCGGAGAGGGATTGAAATAGGATGGAAAAAAGTGCGTCTGAGTTGGGCTAGATTTGGAGCAGTTGGGCTATTTGGGCAAGGGTTTTGGGCTGAATTATGGATGGTCTCTTGTTCCCTTGGGCTCAGTCTGGCCTTGCTCTTCTGCTGCTCACTGCCCAATGCTACAGTTTTTTTTCTTTTCTTTTTTCTTTTCTTTTTCTTTTCTTTTCTTTCTTTATTATTATTATTATTATTATTATTGTTATTGTTATTGTTATTTTATTGTTGTTATTTATTTTCTGTATGTATGTGTTTGTGTTTTCCCGTTTTCTTTTTAGTTTATTTACAAGGGTTTCTAATCTCTCTCTCTCTCTCTCTCTCTCTCTCTCTCTCTCTCTCTCTCTCTCTCATTAGCTTAATATGTATTAGGATACTTTTTTGAATTTAGAATTAAACTAGCATATATATGAGAGAGAGAGAGAGAGAGAGAGAGAGAGAGAGAATATCATAACAATTCATCTCCGTATTTCGAAAGAGAGTGAATGAGAAAAATAAAATACTTTAGACCTCCCTTTAAAATAAAATCACAATAGAGGAAAGAAAACGAGACGCCAAAGGAAACAATGCACAGAAAACGGATGCATCTTCCCACTTTCCAACGAGCAATTTAATTTCACGACGCGGGGAAGACGAAGAAGAAAAAAAAAAAAAAAAGAAGAAAAAAAAGAGACTGACAGGACAAAGGAATAGAAATACACCACATATCAGAGAGAGAGAGAGAGAGAGAGAGAGAGAGAGAGAGAGAGAGAGAGAGAGAGAGAGAGTTTTTGTTTCCATTCTCAGACAGGTGCCAAGATACCTACAAAACGAAAAGAAAATGGAAAAAAAAGACGTGGAAAAAAGGAAAGAAATTAAGAAAAACAAAGAGTAGAAGAGAAAGAGAGAAGTGAAAAGGACAGAAGAGGAAGATAAATAAAGAAGGAATGGGAGATAAAGAAGAGGGAAAGAGAATAGTGGATTGAAACAGATTGAAATAAATAATAAAGGGGAGGAAAGTGATAAAAGGAGAAGGGAAGAGAAGGAGAATGGAGAAAATAAGAGAAGATAGATGAGAAGAAGATGAGAAGAAGGAAAGAGGGATAGAGAATGAAAGTGAAGGACAGTTAGGAAACCAAAAAATGTTAAGAAAGAAAGGAAGGAAAAAAGAAAAGTTAGTTTGAGAGAGAGAGAGAGAGAGAGAGAGAGAGAGAGAGAGAGACGTACATTTCTAACTTTTCCACCAAGTTTCCCAAGATTATAAGTTTTAAGATGGCAATTGTGTGTTTTAATCCGACACTCCAAAGAAAAATAAGAAAATATGAAAAAAATGAGAAAAATAAGGAAAAACGTAACAAATTCTTTTCTCACACTAATCAATTAACACCTGGAGCTTGTTTCCTTGTTTGGGTGAGCGTGAGTGAGTGAATGAGTCTTACCTATGATGAATAATGAGAACTCGGTGTCATAACCTATCCTAACCCAACCCAATCCAAACCAAACCAAACCTAACCTAACCTAACCTAACCCAACCCAACCCAACCCAACCCAATCCAAACCAAACCAAACCTAACCTAACCTAACCTAATCTAACCTAACCTAACCTAATCTAATCTAACCTAACCTGACCTAATCTAATCTTATCTAACCTGACCTAACCTAACCTAACCTAACCTGACTTATTGAATGTGTTGTCTAGTGTCGTAATGTGAAGAAAACGAGATTATTGTTATTACTTTTTATTTATTTATTTATTTTTATACCATGTGGGCTTTTCACGGGAATTTCTAGGCTAAAGGGGATACTTTTTTGTGGTACCTCCTATCTCAAAGCCCACCCGCTAGGAAACCGTTGCCCCGAGTGAGGAAGCCCAACCTACACTCGGACCGTGGACAGGATTCAAACCCATGCGCTTAGAGACCCCTCGGACCCCAAAGCACGCATGGTTCCACTGTACCATTATTATTATTATTATTGTTGTTGTTGTTGTTGTTGTTGTTGTTGTTGTTGTTGTTGTTGTTGTTGTTGTTGCTGCTGCTGCTGCTGCTACTACTACTACTACTACTACTACTACTACTACTACTACTACTACTACTACTACTACTACTACTACTGAGATGTTCATTCATGCATACAGACGAACAAAATACTACTTAGGAAATAATGAAGCAGGTCTGAATAATAATAATAATAATAATAATAATAATATATTATTATTATTATTATTATTATTATTATTATTATTATTATTATTATTGTTGTGAATAATTATGTAATTAGCCAAAATATAGCAGTGAATAAACACACCAACTGGCCACTGTTTTCTGAAAGTTTGGTGTAATTTGCATTAATGTGAGAGAACTTGTAGAGAGAGAGAGAGAGAGAGAGAGAGAGAGAGAGAGAGAGAGATAAAATATAAAAGAAACTCTGCATTATCTTTATATTAATAATCATCATATGGACCACCACCACCACCACCATCATCATCGCATCATGTCGAGTCACGTTCATTACCCAATCAGAGGACGAGGTTGGCGAAGCTTCACGCTGATTGGGACGTGTAATCTGACTGATGGACACACACACACACACACACACACACACACACACACAGGAATTTACGTAGGAACTTGTCAATACTCTCTCTCTCTCTCTCTCTCTCTCTCTCTCTCTCTCTCTCTCTCTCTCTCTCTCTCTCTCTCCTTTCACCGTGATAAAAAAAAAACGGAAGCAGAAAAACTAAAATATTTCAAAGTATTAAAGAAAAACTTAAATAAACTTTGACCTCGCTTGGGTCACGAAAGGTCACGAGGTCACTGCTAAACTCTTTGACCTGTGACTGTTGCAAGTATTGAGAGGGAAGGTCAGGCAGGTCACACTTCCATTCATAACCTCCAGCTGACCTCCGTGGGTGTGGGTGTGCGCAGGCGTGGTGGATGGAGGTGGATAAGGTCACGTGGTCATGTTAGGTCATCAGGTCAAATTTGAGGTCATGTGGTTTGTTTGTTTGATTTTTGTGAGTTTTAAATGTGATGAGAATTTTATATATTTTTAGTGTTTTTATTTCTCTCTCTCTCTCTCTCTCTCTCTCTCTCTCTCTCTCTCTCTCTCTCTCTCTCTCTCTCTCTCTCTCTAATCTTTGTTTTCTTCACCCTCTCTTTCACCTTGGTCGTATTTTCTTTTCTTCTTTTGATCTTTTTCTTTTCCTCTTCACATTTTTTTCCTCTTGATAATGTTTTCCTTTCCTCTTTCTCTTTATTCTCTTCATTTTCCTCTTCATCCTCTTTATTCTCCTTCAAGTTGTTATCCTTCCTTTTATTCTCCTTTTCTTGTCCTTTCCCTTTTATCTCAGTTTCCTCTTCATCCTCTTTTTCCTCTTTCCTTTAGTGTTTTTCTTCTCATTCTCCTTTTCTTGTCGTTTCCCTTCTGTTATCATTTCTTTCCTTTATTATCGTCCTTCCTCTCTTCCTTATCTCCTTTATATTCTCTCCGTCCATTTCTCTTCCCTCCTTCCTCTCTTTCTTTCCTTCTTCTTCTCCCTCTTTCCCCTTCCTTCTTCCTCCTTTCTTCTCCAGTTCCTTCCACCATGTTTTTTTTCTCTTCTCTTTCATTTCTTTTCTTATTTTTTTCCTTTCCTTCCTTTTATCTTTCTTCCCTTCTTTCCTCTCTTTCCTCCTCTCTCCCTCCAGCTGTTTTCCTCGCCTTCACAAACTCCCTCCTCTCCGTCACACACACACACACACACACACACACACACACACACACACACACACACACACACACACACACACACACACACACACACACACACACACACACACACACACACTTTTTATTCTCTCTCTCTCTCTCTCTCTCTCTCAGCATAAAATAATTCGACTTAAAATATGGTAAAATGACTTAATGGAATGAAGATAATGAATATATTTGAGGCAACGTAGAGAGAGAGAGAGAGAGAGAGAGAGAGAGAGAAACAATGCCATAAAAGTCAATTATGTCACTAAAAAAAAATGAGATGAAAGATGGAAAAAATGAAAAATGAAAAATAAGAAGAATGAGAAGAAGAAGAAGAAGGAAAAATGAAGAAGAAGAAGAAGAAAATGAAGAAGATGAAGAACAAAAAGAAGAACAAGAACACGAACAAGAAGAACAACAAGAAGAAGAAAGAAAAGGATAATGAAAAAGAACAAGGAAAGACAGAAATAACAATCTTTAAAGAGAGAGAGAGAGAGAGAGAGAGAGATGGAATATTGTACCTAGCTCGTGTCACCTTCCCTGCTTCCTTTACCTGAGTGGCGCTCGTCTCACCTTTAATTGGAATTCACCACCTGAATAATTCCACAGCCAGCCTCACTTGGGCCTCCTGGCGTCCCGAAAGGCCCCTGGAACCCTTACTGTCCCTCGCATGGTCAGAGAAAACGAGGCAGATTAGCGGAACCTCAAAGAAATAAAGGGGTTTCCAAATTATAAAAAGAAAAAAGCGGATGGGAGGACGTTAGAGAAGGGAGAGTGAGTAAAAAGTAGAGAAAAAGGAAAGAAGAGAGAGGGAAAGTAATCACGAGCTTTCTAAATACAAGTTGGAGTGGAAAAATAGAAGAAAAGAGAGGAAAAGTAATCACAGACTTTCTAAATACACGTGAAAGTAGAAAAAAGGAAAGAGAAGAGAGAAAAGCAATGACAGGCGTTCTAAATACAAAGGAAATAGAAGGAAAAAAAGAAAGGTAAGATAGGACATGTAATCAAAGGCTTTCTAAATACAAGTAAAAGTTGAAAAAGAGAAGAAAAAGAGGAAAGTAATCTCAGGCTTTCTAAATACAAGGGAAGATAGAAAGAAAAAAGAAAGATAAGAGAGGAAAAATAATTAAAGGCTTTCTAAATACAAGTGGAAATATAAAAAAAAAGGGAAAGAGGAGAGAGGAAAAAAAATAGAAGCTTTGAAAGTAGTTAAAAATAGGTTGTGTTAGAGAAGAGAGAAGAAATTAAGAGGTTTTCAGAATGCAGATGAAAAAGAAAGTCATAATTGTAAATAGATAGGAGAAAGAAGAGAGGTAAGGAAGTCGGAAGGTTTCAAAACAAGGATAAAAATAGAAGATGTGAGAAGAGAGGGGAAGAAATAAGAGGTTTTCAAAATAGAGGTAAGAAATAGAAAGGGAAAGACTTTTATAAACTTGAAGAAAAATTAAATAGCTGAGGAGATTCGCAAATAGAGATAGAAAATAGAAAAAAAATAGAGATAGAGAGAGGTTTTCGAAATTAAAGATTGAGATACAAAACTGAGGCATTTCAAATAAGGATGTAAAAAAAATAGGGTTTAAAAATATCAGTAAAAAAATAAAAATATAATCCATCTATTGAATTCATTATTATTATTATTATTATCATTATTATTATTATTATTATTATTATTGTTGTTGTTGTTGTCCATTTATTTATTTACTTGTTATTGAGCACAGTGCCCGGAATCCATTTTCTATGCATCAATATCCGTTTTCTTTACGTGCTTCTCTCCTTCATGTTTTCCCATTCTCCTGAGCTGATTAAAACTCTAATTAGCAGTGTAGTGTTTCTCTCTCTCTCTCTCTCTCTCTCTCTCTCTCTCTCTCTCTCTCTCTCTCTCTCTCTCTCTCTCAGAACTTCCTTTCCTCTCCCACCTTCCCGTTTTCCTTAAGAGAGAGAGAGAGAGAGAGAGAGAGAGAGAGAGAGAGAGAGAGAGAGAATGTGGAAAAAAGAAAAAAACAAACAAATCAAAAAGAATAAAAGATAAAAAGAGAAAAAAGAAAGGAAAATGAAATAAAGAAAATGGAGAACGAGTGTCTATCCATTTTCTTTCATGAACCTTTGAGAAGTGAGTGAAGGAGAGAGAGAGAGAGAGAGAGAGAGAGAGAGAGAGAGAGAGGGGGGGACGTCCTCCAGCACCCGGCGCCCTCAATAACAGACATCGACAGCAGTGAGTGACGGGGGGGGGGAGAGGGGCGTGGAGGAGAGAGGAGGAATTAGAGCAGATAAGAGGAGGTAAGAGGAGAGAGAGAGAGAGGGAGAGGGATAGGGATAGAGAGGGAGAGGGAGAGGGAGGAGGGGAGAGGCAGCTGCGGAAGAAGGGAGAGCTGTTTGGGAGATTATGCTGTTGATGAGAGAGAGAGAGAGAGAGAGAGAGAGAGAGAGAGAGAGTATCATTCATGTCTTTATTCATGAATTCAATCTGTCATTCATTTACTTAGACAGACAGACAGACTGACAGACAGACAAGCAGGCAGGCAAGTAGACATACAGACAGAGAGGTAGACAGACGGCAGACTGACAGACAGGCAGGCAGGTAGATATACAGATAGACAAACAGACAGAGGCAGACAGACAGACAGACAGGCAGGTAATCATTCATCTATCTATTCATGCGTCCAGGCATTGAGTTAGACAGACAGACAGACTGACAGACAGGCATGTAAATAGACAGATGAGCAGTTAGACAGCCTTAAAGACAGTCATATAGACAGACAGACAGAAATACAGATAGACCGAGAGATAGACAAAAATACAGATAATTAGAAAGACAGACAAACAGAGAGACAGATAAACAAACAGACAGAAATACAGACAGACAGACAGACACCTTATCACCCAGACAGTCTAATTAAACAGATGAACAGATACAGACAGACAAACAACAAATACACAGACACACACACACACAAGCAAACAAACAGACAGACAAACAAACAGTAGAGAACACAAACAAGTCACACACAAACGAACACACACAAAGATAAACAAGGGCAAGATAAAGACATTAGGAGAAGAGAGAGAAGGTGATAAATCTTGAAGGAAAGGTAGAGGGTAATAAATAAGGAGAGGGAGAGAAGGAGGGAGAGAGGGAGGAGAGGAGGATGGAGGGAAGGAGGTATAAAGGATGTCTGCGTGGGCGAAGGAACCTCTCTGGCGCCAAAGGATGGAAGGAAGGAAGGAAGGAAAAATAAGTGATGAAGGAAGATTTGGAAGAGGAGGAGGAGGAGGAGGAGGAGGAGGAGGAGGAGTTATGGGGGATGCGGAAGGAGGAGGAAGACGAGGAGTAAATTAAGAGACAGAGAGATACGAAAGAAGACGTGGAGGAGGAGGAGGAGGAGGAGGAGGAGATATAAATAATGCGTTTAAAGAAGGAGGAGGAGGAAGAACCAGGAGTAAATTAAGAGACAGAACGATACGAAAGAAGACTTGGAAAAGGAAGAGGAGGAGAAAGAGGAAGAGGAAGAGGAGGAGGAAATATAGGTGATGTACAAAAAGAAGTAGGAGGAAGAAGAGGTGCTGGAGGAGGAGGAGGAGGAGAAAGAGGAGGAGGAAGAAGAGGTGGAGTAAATTTAGAGACGGAGAGATGCGAAAGATACACGGAGGAATGATAACAAAGGAGAGAGAGAGAGAGAGAGAGAGAGAGAGAGAGAGAGAGAGATCTGAAACTCATAAACAGTGAAAAAAAGAAGAAAAAAAGAAGGAAAACTATGAATTTAAGAAAAACGGAAAAAAATATTCAAGGAGAGAAAGAAGGAAGGAAGAGGAAGAGGAGGAGGAGGAGGAAGAGGAGGAGGAGGAGAAGGAGAAGAAGAAGAAGAACCTGTCCGTAAACTGAAAGAAGAGAAAGAGGCATGGAGAAATTTTATCTTAGAGAGAAAATGTTAAGGAGGAGAAAGGGGAGGAAGAAGAAAAGACGTGGAGGAAGGAAGGAGATAAAAGGAAGAAAAGTAAGGTGGCCTCTCTCAATAGTGAAGAAATTTGGCAGCAGGTGTTGGAAGACAGGAAGACAAGGCAAGGTGTCTTCAGCCCCTCTTAATTGAACCTTGCCTTTGAACCTTCACTGCTTTTATTGGTCTCGTCTTGGCTACTTTGAACAGGCTGATGGAAGTTATTAAACCCTTCTGTACTGTGACACGCTTTCATGATTATTTTGCTTTCTATTTGGTGATTTTATGCAGCTTCAGAAACTTATGTAGGGGATTAAAACAGTGAAGACTCTTGCCATTAATCTTCTGACCCCCATAAACGCTCCCTAACGTGAATGAAATCGTCTAATCACACCCAAACTCAAAGTAGATAATGCATCCCAGTACTGAAGGCGTTAAAGATTTCAAGGATGATTTTTTTACATTTTATTTTCTGTGATTCTGTGATTATTTTGACAAGAATCTAGACGAGGGGTTCTCAAATTTTGTAACTCGTCGATCCCGCCATAAAGTTTCAAAATTTCCATCGATCCCCTGTTTTTACTTCGAGGAAATAATTTTGATGGCAAAAACCATGTGCAGCAATAGTAGTAGTAGTAGTAGTAGTAGTAGTAGTAGTAGTAGTAGTAGTAGTAGTAGTAGTATAGCAATAGCAGTAGTAATAGTAGTAGTAGTGGTAGTAGCAGTTGTAGTAGCAGCAGCAGTAGTAGTAGTAGTAGTAGTAGTAGTAGTAGTAGTAGTAGTAGTAGCAGCAGCAGCAGTAGTAGCTTTTTACATTAATGATGGAGGGGATGGGGAAAAGTACAAAATAAAACACTGGTATTCGCCACTCCGACGAGAAAAAGAGCCTGGTTTATTGTAATCAAATTATAATCTAGATTGTAGAATTTCGAGATGGAAGCTTCAGTGGTCCCTCGACCCAGCAGTAATTAATATTCACCGTCCCCCTGTTTATTCATCGACCTCCTTTCGACTTCCTGGATATTCATCGACCCTTGGATGGTCCCATCGACCCGAACACTCTGGGAATGACTGGTTTAGACGTCTCAACCATTTAATTGCTCTTTTTGTATCAGTAACATTGAAAGTAGATAGAGAAGAAAAAATTAACTACGTATTGTCTATTTAAGAATGACTTTTTAATGTTTCTGTGCATGTTTCAACAAGATCCTAGACTTATTAACCTTTTATGTACCGGTAATATTGAAAAAAAGCTCAGTTTGTATAAATAAAGTAAAGAGAGAAGACTGTTTGATGTGATTTTGGGCATATATTGACAAGATTCCTGACTTTAACCCTTTGATTATACTTTTCGTGTTGGTAATATTGAAAGCAATACAGAAATGGATAAAGTGAAGAGAAAAGAAAACAGGAACTTTATCTTCCATTCAAACACTTAATTAAACTGCTATTTATTTCCTGTACCATGTGGGCCTTTCACGGGAATCTCCGGGCTAAAGGAGACAGCCTATCTGAAAGCCCTGATAGTTTAACACAACTTTCCTTCATTCACTAAACACTCTTGACATATTTCCTCGTATTACAGTCACACCCAAACACACTGCGTCCTACAAACTCTGACATCTATTCCTTTGTGTTCTCTTTTTCTTTCTTCCTCCTCTTCCTCCTCAATTTTTTTTTTTTTATCTTTCTC
>NC_059290.1:7834093-7836593 GCF_017591435.1 Portunus trituberculatus
CGTAGGTAATTAGCAAATGTGACCTTGGGAGAGAGAGAGAGAGAGAGAGAGAGAGAGAGAGAGAGAGAGAGAGAGAGAGAGAAAGAAAGTAAGTATAGGCAAAAAATTAAAGAAAATAGGAAAAAAGTATTGAGTGAAGAGGAAAATGGAATGAAGAATAGAAAGAAAAAATAAGAAAACAACAGCAACAACAACAACAACAACAACAACAACAACAACAACAACAATGACTAGCACAAGATCGAAAATGCGAAAAAGAAGAGGAAGAAGAAATAGTAGTAGTAGTAGTAGTAGTAGTAGTAGTAAAGATGATTGAAGAAAAAAGAAAAAAATCAAGAAGTGAAAAAAAATGTAGAGAATAAGTAAATATTTAGCGTAATAAAAAAAGAGAGAGAGAGAGAGAGAGAGAGAGAGAGAGAGAGAGAGAATGCCACACCCAGGACAGAAGTATTTTCACACACGCAGCTAATTCCAGTTTGTGCAAATGTGTTTTACTGTTTATTACGAAGAGTCGTGTGGGAGACTGTCCTATTTCACCCTTAGGTAATGGGGGGGGGGGGTGATCCAGAGAGAGAGAGAGAGAGAGAGAATGAATAATTAAGACAACTTCTCTACAATGTATGGAGACTCTAAAGGGAAGAATAGAAAACAAAGACAATTTTTTAAGGGAAGAGGAAAAAAAATGCAGCTATGAAGGAGAAGAAAAGAAAATAAACAATAATAAACACAAGACATGGAAAAAGAGAATAAAGGAGATGGAAAGCATAATGAAAGAGAGAGAGAGAGAGAGAGAGAGAGAGAGAGAAAGAGAGAGAGAGAGAGAGAGAGAGAGTTTAATGAGTACAAAATCTAATGCAAGGATTAAAAAGGATGAGAAAGATAGAATTATATTAAGATTAAGAATAGGAGATGGGAAAAGAAAAATATTGAAAAAAAGTAAGAAAATAAAAATGAACAAGGTGGAACGAAAACAAGAAATAAGAACATAGAAAAAAAAAAGAAAATGGAAAAAAGAAAAATAGAGAAAGCAAAAAATAAATTAAGAAAAAGGAAGAATAGAAGATAAAGTACAAGAAAAGAAGAAAAGAGGATAAGAAGAAGAAGAAGAAGAAAAAGAAGTAGAGATATGGAAGGAAGAGGAAAAAGGATAAAAGAAGAAAAAGAAGGAAATGGAAAGGGAAAGCAGAAATGAGAGAATATAATAATAATGAGAGAAAAGAAAAGAAAAAAAAAAAAGGAAGGATAGAAAGAAAAGAAAAGAAGTAGAAATAAAGATGAGAAACTGTAAGAAGAGAAGGAAGAGGAAAAGAGGATAAAAAGAAGAAAAAGGAAGGGAAAAGTAGAGATGAGAGAAAGAAAAAGAGAAGAATAAGAAAAAAAGTAAGGATAAGAGATGAGAGGATGTAATAAGAGAAGGAGAGAGATGGATCAACAATAGTGTGTGTGAGGTGGGGGGAGCCATAATAATCAAGACAAAATCCCTTAGCAAATATGACCGTGCGATTGTGGGTCTTCAGAGGGGAAAGGGGAAAAAAGCAGGAAAAAAAGAAAAGGAAAAAAAATATAAAAGGGAGAGATATTTTTGTCCTTTTAGTCTCCTCGTCTTCTTCTTCTTCTTCTTCTTCTTCTTCTTCTTCTTCTTCTCTCTCTCTCCTCCTCCGTCTTTTCATGTTTTTTTCTTTCTTCTCGTTTTTCTCTTTTTCAGTTCTTTCTTACGCTCTTTCACTATTTTCTTTTATCCAGTGTCAAGTTTTGTAAGTTCTCTCTCTTTCTCCTTCTTCTTCTTTTCTTCTTTTTCTTCAACTTCTTCATCTTCTTCTTACGTTGTTTCCTTTTTTCCTTTTAGTAGCATTTTTATTTGTCTTGTCTTTCTTTTTCTTATTCCTCCTCCTCCTCCTCCTCCTCCTCCTCCTCCTCCTCCTCCTCCTCCTCCTCCTCCTCCTCCTCCTCCTCCTTCTATGAAAAATATAAAGAAAACAGTAGGAAATGAAAAGAACAAACATTCTTAATCAAAACCAGAGAGAGAGAGAGAGAGAGAGAGGGGGGGGGGCAGGTGTGTGGGCAACAGGTGTTTGGGTGACTAATTAGCAGTGTTGATCAGCCTCCACTTAGCAGGTAATTGAGTCACCTGGGAACACCTGGTGGGCGGTGACTGGGGACTGATCGCGCCCTTCATCCTGGTGAGAGAGAGAGAGAGAGAGAGAGAGAGAGAGAGAGAGAGAGGTGGAATTGATAGTTTTATAAGTGATACAATAGTTATTAAAGTTGTTTCTTAGGTTGGTTTGTTATATTGTGTTGCTGCCACCACCACCACCACCACCACCACCACCACCACCACCACCACCACCGCCACTGCTACTAACATCATCACCACCATCACCACCACTACTTCTATTCACAAATCTTCATTGACTACCATTATGACCACACTCCTTCACCACCACCACCACCTCTGCTACTATCATCATCACCACCATCAACACCACCATTACGACCAACA
>NC_059290.1:7846593-7851593 GCF_017591435.1 Portunus trituberculatus
AAACCTCTCTAAAGACATTGCAATATACAAAACCCCATTATTTCATTCCCTCTTGGTGTACTACAGCCCCCAGAAACGTCCCTAATGGCTGTCCAATGTTAAAAACCCCACTACTTCATTCCCTCACGGTCTATTATTGCCACCAAAACGTCTCTTAACCCCTTCAGTACCATGATGCTTTTCCATATTCATTCTGGTGACTATTTGGTGATTTTATACAGCTTCAGAAACTTAAGTGGGGGTTGAAATAGTAAAGACTGTAGCTATTAATCTTCTGACCTCAAATAGATTGTTCCTAATGTCAATAAAATGGTCTAATCGTGCACAAATCTCAAGGTAAAAATGTGTCCAGTATTGAAAGGGGTTAAGACATTGCAATATTAAAAAAAAAACACTATTTCATTCCCTCACATTGTATTACTGGCCTTAAAACATCCATGAAGGTTTTGCAATACTAAATCTCCACTATTTCAATCTTTCACTTTGTAGTACTGGCCTCAAAATGTCTCTTAGGATATTGCAATATTAAAAACCCACTATTTCCCTCTCTCACGGTACGTTACTGCCCCCAAAACGTCCCTGAAGGTTCTGCAATATCCCAGACAGTGTAGGCATCCAAAAATATTCATATCTTAAAGGCGCGTCTCAATATAGCCGTACCCCGAGGCATTTTTATTCAGGAAGGACAATACTGGCGGCTGGATTCTCCGGAGCCTGCTGGGGTTTGAAACTTTGAATAGCCAGTGTGTGATGTGCAGTCAAGGAGGGAGGATGTATCGTGATGAGCTCTGATGAAGGACGCCAGCCACTCGTTTCTCCTTCCCCTCTAGTTGGCAGGAAGAGGGAGAGTGAGGGGAGGCAGATGGTTGTATAGGAATAAGTGAAGGAAGTAATGAAAGGATAGAGAAATGAGGGGAAAATGCTAGATGTGTTGAGGAAAGGATAGGAATGAATGAATGATTGTGAAATGGTGATGATAGTGATGAGTAGGAGGAGGAGGAGGATAGACATGAGTGAAGACTGAGGGAATGAGAAGAGTAAGCAATATGAAGAATGAATTAATTGATGTTATGAAAAAATGAATGAGAAATAATAGATGAAAAATAATAATGTAGAAATGATAAGATAGGGATGACGGAAAAGTAATAATGATAATAGCAATGGTGATGACGATGACGACGATGATGATGACAATAATAATAAGAATAAGAATAAGAATAATAATGATAATTAAAATAAACAAAAATAATGATATAAATGAAGGGAAAATTAAATTTAACTAACGAAATATTAAGATCAAAGAAGGAGAGAGAGAGAGAGAGAGAGAGAGAAAATAATTAAAGGATAGAAATTTAAAACCCAAATTATCTCATGTTATGCATATCTCTCTCTCTCTCTCTCTCTCTCTCTCTCTCTCTCTCTCTCTCTCTCTCTCTCTCTCTTAATATGCAATCAAGATCTTCCTCTCTTGTGTATTCCTCCTCTTCCTCCTCCTCCTCCTACTCCTCCTCCTCCTCCTCCTCCTCCTCCTCCTCCTCCTCCTCCTCCTCCTCCTCCTCCTCCTCCTCCTGCTTTTCCTCTCTTCGTTCTTTTTTCCGAATTTTTTTCGTATTCCTTCATTTTTTCTTCCTCTTATTCACATTTTCCTTTCATTTCCTAACTTCAGCTTCTTCCTCCTCCTCCTCCTCCTCCTCCTCCTCCTCCTTCTCCTTCTCCTCTCTCCCTCTCCCTCTCCCTCTCCTTCTCCTTCTCCTCCTCCTCCTCCTCCTCCTCCTCCTCATCCATATTTTCATGTTCCTATTTCAATTTCATTCATATTATATATATATTTCTCCCTCCCCCTCCTCCTCCTCCTCCTCCTCCTCCATAACCAGATTTTCCCCGCCATGTCAAGCCGCTGGTTCTAATAACCGTGTGCGTGCGTGCGTGAGCGGCCGAATGTGTGTGTGTGTGTGTGTGTGTGTGTGTGTGTGTGTGTGTGTGTGTGTGTGTGTGTGTGTGTACACACACACACACACACACACACACACACACACACACACACACACACACACACACACACACACACACACACACATGTTCAGACAATGGTGCCAAGATTAAAGGGGGAAGAAGAGGTGTGGGGGGGAGGGTACGTGGCCTTGTCGGAAGGAGGGTCTGGAGGGATGACTGGGGGAGAAGGGGTAGGGAGGGGTAGGGGAAGGTCCTCAAAACAGTTCCATGCATCACTTGCCTACTGTTGAGAGAGAGAGAGAGAGAGAGAGAGAGAGAGAGAGAGATGTGCTTCACTATTCTCTTCTGTCTTCTTGGTCTACTTTTGCGCTCTCTCTCTCTCTCTCTCTCTCTCTCTCTCTCTCTCTCTCTCTCTCTCGTCATTTTATTTTGCTTTTCTCTCAGTTATTTTTCTATTTCTATTCTTCCTTTCTTTATTATTATTCTTTTCTTATCTTTTACTTTCTATTACGGATTTTGTTGTTAATCTGTTTCTCTGTTTTTTCTTCTTTTATTTGTTTCTCTTCATACATGCACGATTTTCCTTTATTTTATGTGTTTTTGGTACTCATTTCTCGTTCTGATTATTCTTAGTCTTCTTATTTATTTTCTTTTATTTATTGCTATCCTTCTGTTGCTCCTTCTTCCTCTTATTCTTTCTTCTTCTTCTTTCTCTCCTCAATCTCTCATGTTCGTTGGTGCAAATGTTTCTCCATCGTTTCTTTTCTATTTTAATTCTTGTCTCTTTTCTTCTAGTTCTTCTGTGTTACTCTTCTTTCTCTCAGTTTTTTTTTTATATCTACTACTGGTTGTTGTTGTTGTTGTTGTTGTTGTTGTTGTTGTTGTTGTTGTTGTTGTTGTTGTTTTTCTTCGTCTTCTTTTCGTTTTCATGTACTGCTCAACAACAACAACAACAACAACTACTACTACTACTACTACTACTACCTCACGACCACACGCTCCTTTTAACAAACCACAAAATTTGACGAAGAGGGACCGTGCACGTGATCAAGGAAGTCCCCAGCCTTTGTATTTCTGTTCCCTATTGAGCCCCTGCACGTGTCTTGGCTGGCCCGCCGCGAGGACCCAGCCAGCTCGACACAATATCGCCAAGCTGCTCAGAATATTAGTGTAGGTGTGACTGATGTGCTTTCATTGATGGTGCTGATGACTTGTAGTGTATTGATTGTGTGTGTCTGTGTCTGTCTGTGTGTGTGTGTGTGTTTCACTGTTTGATCTGCTGCAGTCTCTGACGAGACAGCCAGACGTTACCCTACGGAACGAGCTCAGAGCTCATTATTTCCGATCTTCGGATAGGCCTGAGACCAGGCACACATCACACACCGGGACAACAAGGTCACAACTCCTCGATTTACCTACTCACTGCTAGGTGAACAGCACCTACACGTGAAAGGAGACACACCCAAATATCTCCACCTGGCCGGGGAATCGAACTCCGGTCCTCTGGCTTGTGAAGCCAGCGCTCTAACCACTGAGCTACCGGGCGTGTGTGTGTGTGTGTGTGTGTGTGTGTGTGTGTGTAATTCACCTCGGTATCCTGCTGGTCATCCAGCCAGTCTTCCCCATTACGGAGCGAGCTCAGAACTTATAGACCGATCTTCGGGTAGGACTGAGACCACAACACACTCCACACACCGGGAAAGCGAGGCCACAACCCCTCGAGTTACATCCCGTACCTATTTACTGCTAGGTGAACACTCCCCACACATAAAGAGGCTTGCCCATTTGCCTCGCCGCTTACCGGGACTCGAACCCGGCCCTCTCGACTGTGAGTCGAGCGTGCCAACCACTACACTACGCGGTGTGTGTGTGTGTGTGTGTGTGTGTGTGTGTGTGTGAAGGATTTTTGGCTATCGTGTCTTGTTGATAGTGCTACAGCTGCTGTTGTTACTGCTCCTGCTGCTGCTGCGGCTACTACTACTACTGCAACTGCTACTGCTACTGCTACTGCTACAATTACTACTGCTACTATTACTGCTTCTGCTACTATTACTACTACTACTACTAATGATGATGATGATGATAATAATAATGATAATAATAATAATAATAATAATAATGATAATAATAATACTTCTACTACTACTATTGCATTACTACTACTACTACTACTACTACTACTACTACTACTACTACTACTACTACTACTACTATGTGAGAGAGAGAGAGAGAGAGAGAGAGAGAGAGAGAGAGAGAGAGAGAGAGAGAGAGAGAGAGAGAGAGAGAGACATATACATATCAAAAAGAGGCTCTCATATAAATGTAAACTCGTGTACTTGGCATGGGAAAGAATTCCTTGTAAATCATGTGCCCTGGTTTCCTTTGAAGTTGTAGCGGTAGTAGTAGTAGTAGTAATAGTAGTGATGGTGGTGGTGGTGGTAGTAGTAGTAGTAGTAGTAGTAGTAGTAGTAGAAGTCGAAATAGTAGTAGTAGTAGTAGTAGTAGTAGTAGTAGTAGTTATAGTAGTAATGATAATTGTAGTAATAGTAATAGTAGTAGTATGAAGATGTACGGTACCAATAATTCAGCACCATTAATAACAAAAATAGTAAAAATAATAATAGTAATAGTAATAGTAATAATGTAAAGTATATAATAATTCAAAAGGGATAAATATAGACGGTTTAATTACTTTTCCCTTGCTTTAGGCTCAGAGAGAGAGAGAGAGAGAGAGAGAGAGAGAGAATAAACATTTTCACAAGGGTGATGAGATGCTGCTAAAAATGTGTTATTTATAATGTGTGAATATAAAATTCTCTCTCTCTCTCTCTCTCTCTCTCTCTCTCTCTCTCTCTCTCTCTCTCTTCTCTCTCTCTCTCTTCTTCTTCTTCTTCTTCTTCTTCTTCTTCTTCTTCTTCTTCTTCTTCTTCTTCTTCTTCTCTTCTCTTCTTCTTCTTCTTCTTCTTCTTCTCTTCTTTTTTCTTCTGGCCTATCATGTTTCTCTCCCTTTTTTCCTCCATTTCAGGTTTCCTATTTTTCCTCCTCTC
>NC_059290.1:7856593-7859093 GCF_017591435.1 Portunus trituberculatus
TCTGGCCACCTTGATTCTCTCTCTCTCTCTCTCTCTCTCTCTCTCTCTCTCTCTCTCTCTCTCTCTCTCTCTCTCTCTCTCTCTCTCTCTCTCTCTCTCTCTCTCTCTCTCGGACAGGTAAGAAGAGCGGTAACTTCAAGATGGGTTAAAGTTAGACAGGTGTAACAGACAGGATGGGAATACTTGCTGTCTTCTCTCCGTGTGTGTGTGTGTGTGTGTGTGTGTGTGTGTGTGTGTGTGTGTGTGTGTGTGTGTGTTTTCGTCTTATTGTGTATCTATTTATAACCTACTGTATTCTTGCTTGTCTATGTAATTATCTATGTGTCTATCTATCTGTCTATCTACCTACCTATCTATCTATCTTTCTATTTATCTATTTATTTATCTATCCATCTGATTATGTTATTCCTTGTCTATTTATATTTCTATCAATCAATCACTCTATCTGTCTATCTGTCTATCTATCTATCCATCTATCTATCCATCTATCTATTGTATCTTTCAATCGAATTTAATCCATCTAAGTATTTACTAAACTACATGAACGAATCACAAAATCCCTCCCTTAATCCGAAATCAAAAGAATCCAACTCTCTTAAAAGCTACCTGATCCTCCTCCTTCTATTCCAAACCTTTATAGCCGGAACGCATTTGGGATTCCGTGTTATTTTTTTTTATAGGTGTCATTTCCAGCCCACATTTCAGGTACTAATGGGGGAAGGGCATTAAATTTAGCCACCCGTAATGGATTCAAGAAGAGGATTGGATCGCTTACGTTAAAAGATTCGAATCTTTTAGTCGAATTTTCGTGAAAACATTGGATTTTTTTTTTTTTTTTCCTTTCGGTTCAATGACTCGTGTTTTGTGTAAAGTTTGGAGTGGAGTTGATTGTGTGTGGTACTCTCTCTCTCTCTCTCTCTCTCTCTCTCTCTCTCTCTCTCTCTCTCTCAGTAAATTGGCTCCCATTTTCTTTAGAGTGACTGAATTCCCGTTTTCTTTTTCAGAGGCGCAAGCGATGGTGACGTAGGCATCACGTGACAATGGCTGTGACGTCACTTCCGCAGGGCAATGTTACTCTTCTCCACGCTTCTCTTTCTCTCCATGGAGGTAAGTTAGAGGAGGAGGAGGAGGAGGAGGAGGAGGAGGAGAAAGTGATCTAGTTTGTGAGTTCTTTTGTTACATTCTCTCTCTCTCTCTCTCTCTCTCTCTCTCTCTCTCTCTCTCTCTCTCTCTCTCTCTCTCTCTCTCTCTCTCTCTCTCTCTCTCTCTCTCTAATGGCACTCTTTTCTCTAATGTAAAATTCCTGTTCTTTATAATTTTCCTTTTCAGTTTTATTTAATTTCGTATATTCTTTGTAGTCATTTTTAGGTTAATTTCCTTTATATTTTACTCTCTCTCTCTCTCTCTCTCTCTCTCTCTCTCTCTCTCTGGTAATACGCATTTTGTTCCTTCATTCCTTCCTTCCTTCCTTCCTTTCTTCCTTCCTTCCTTCCTCACTCATCCTTCACACTCACCACTCTTTCTCTTACTTAAATCTTCCTCCCTTCTTACTCATCTCTCTCCCATCTCTTACTTATGCCTTTTTCATCTTCCTCTTACTCATCTCCCACTTACACATCCTTTACTCATCTCTTACTCTTCTACTTTCTCATCCTTTAACACATCTCACTCATTTCCTACTTACTCATCTTTTACTCATATCTTGCTCATCTTTGACTCATCCTTTCCTCACCCGCAGAGTTTAACATCACGGCCTCTCCAACACCCATGAGTAATGAGACCTACCAGCGGTACCTGCGTGAACTGGATCTTAAGGTGAGTCAACATGAGTAACGCACGTATTCAGAAACGCCTTTCTCTCTCACTTTGACAGTTTTCCAGCGCCACAAAGACAACTAGCTGGGTTTTCGTGACAGTTGCTCCTTTTAAAAATACTAGAAATCTTGTTAATCTATGACCAAAAAACACAATACTCTTAAAAACATGAGTATCTTCAACTGGAGCCTTTGGAAAGCAGTGATGGTGGGAGAGCAAAGCGTTTCGGAATACGTACCTGAACCAGCGGCACTCGTCAGGTAGTGAGGTGAGTAACAGATGAGTAGTTTGTGGTCTTAGGTGAATGAAATGAATCTATAGTTTGTTTTGTTTGTTTTTTCATTTCTCTTTTGCTCATCTATTATCATGTTCATCTTTTTTTTTTTTTTTTAGTTATCTCAGTTTTCTTTAATCTTTTCACATCCTTCGTCCTCTGCGTGTCTCCCACAGTCCTTTATTATCATCCTTAAGGCGGGTTTACTCGTGTCTGTATGCGGGTGGCAATGCTACCCCTTAGATTAGAGTCATCGGCTAGATCTTAGTGCCTAGCTGATGGAGCTGCCACCTGCAAAAGAAGACCGACACGATGGTCTCTTCCTGCCGCTCGTGTCTTTGTTTACATTGTGGTGTCACGGAGAAAGGTTTGAACATGTAGTGTCCAGAGGCAGAGATGATGTTGGAAGTA
>NC_059290.1:7864093-7899093 GCF_017591435.1 Portunus trituberculatus
CTTCTTCTTCTTCTTCTTCTTCTTCTTCTTCTTCTTCTTCTTCTTCTTCTTCTTCTTCTTCTTCTTCTTCTTCTTCTTCTTCTTCTTCTTCCTCCTCCTCCTCCTCCTCCTCCTCCTCCTCCTCCTCCTCCTCCTCCTCCTCCTCCTCCTCCTCCTCCTCCTCCTCCTCCTCCTTCACCGTCTCCTTCAGATATTTCATTCTCAGTTAGCTCTGTATGGACGGTGTAAAAAGGACCAACTTAAAACGGTGATCTTTGTAACACTTAACAACCTTTGCTTCCTTCATCCTCTTCTTCAGCGCCACTAAACCAACACCATCACCGCCACCTTCAGAAACTTCACTCGATCTCTACGCGGACGGATATTAAAATGACCAGTTAAATTATTTGAAATCTCCTCCTTCACCGTCTTAACCCCTTCAGTACCAGGACGCGTTTTCATATTCATTCAGGTTACTTTGGGCTAATTTATACACCTTCAGAAACTAATGTGAGGATTTGAATACTGAAGACTCTGGCCATTAATCTTTTGACCTCCATAGAACCTTCTTAATGTAAATATAATCGTCGTATCACTCTAAAAACTCAAGGTAAAAATGCGTTCTAATACTGAAGGGGTTAAAGAGATTAGACAAATTAATGGATGTGGATGATAGATGGAATTAAGTAGCTTTGCTCATACAGGGACTGCCACGTGTATAGGCCGGACAGCCTCTTGCAGCTTCCTCATTTTCTTATATTCTTATGTTCTGTGTCTTCTTCAGGAACTCGACTGGTTATATAAGGATAGACACGAGGATATTAACCTAACACTTGGTTCCAGAGTTCCTGTTACCTGTAGAAGTGGTTGTTACACGTGGACAGACAGAAAGGACTTGAACATCTTTGCACAACTGTTAAATCACAAAAAAAAGTAGAATATTGATATAAAAACTATACGTCTATCAATGAAATGTGTGTGTGTGTGTGTGTGTGTGTGTGTGTGTGTGTGTGTGTGTGTGTGTGTGTGTGTGTGTGTGTGTGTGTGTGTGTCTTAAGTTTTATCATCAACTTTAAATTAACTCTTAAAAAATCTCTATATAGTAAATAGCTTCCTACTTTTCAGAAATTTTACGTCTATCAATGAAATGTGTGTGTGTGTGTGTGTGTGTGTGTGTGTGTGTGTGTGTGTGTGTGTGTGTGAAGTCTGGTCATTAACTCTAAAATAATTAACCCTTAAAAAATCCATATATATAGAAAACAACTTCCTATTTCTTCTTCTACAGACATTTTACTCTCCTTACCATATGTGAAAGTCAATGAAAAGTGCGTGAAGTTCTTACTCTTTTATCATTTTAAGTTCAGAATTGCTAACTATGAACCAGCCTTAAAAAAAATCAATATGGAAAAATTCACACATACCTTCACCTCCTCCTTCAGAAATTCTACTCGACGTATGATGTGTGGACGGGAATACGCACGGCCGTCACCCTCGCCCTCTTCTTCGTCTTCACCGTCACCGTCATTCTGTACAAGAGTAAATGCAAGCCGCGCCGCAAGTATGAGTTGTACCCGAGCCTGGAGGATATGCCCGGCCGGCCCCTCGACTACTGCGACTACTGGTGTTCGAGCCCCGGCAGGTAGGTGGCAGGCGGGCACAAGAGAACACAAAGGAGGGACAAGATGCAATAGATCTCTGTGTTGTGATAAGTTGTAGTGTTTGATCGTAATTAAGGCGAGACTTGGTGATGAAGGGAAAGGTTTAGGAATGTAGACACACACACACACACACACACACACACACACACACACACACACACACACACACACACACACACACACACACACACACAGGTACTTAAGGTAAGCTCTGGTGCTCATTAACTAAACTACAGGTATATCAACAGGTAAGAGAGAGAGAGAGAGAGAGAGAGAGAGAGAGAGAGAGAGAGAGAGAGAGAGAGAAAGAAAGTCGACGGAAAAGAGATGAGAGAGAGAGAGAGAGAGAGAGAGAGAGAGAGAGAGAGAGAGAGAGAGAGAGAGAGAGAGAGAAGGGGGGTATTACGCCGCGGCTGGACAGTGATCGTTTACATGAGTGATGAGGTGTTGGTGGGATACAGTGTGGCAAATACACCTCACATACGTTTCCAGAATTGTCATAGTGAGTGTAAAAACTTTCCCTCTCATCCCTGTCCCTCCCGCCCCTCACTGCCTGTGCATTACTAACTCTCTCTCTCTCTCTCTCTCTCTCTCTCTCTCTCACGAGACGGGCCAGAAATCCAGCCAGGTGGATTCCTTGGGAGAATGCTACAACCAGGGCAGAGTCAAGACGGGGTCGGCGCCCCTGCCCACGCAGCGCTCTGTCGGCTCCTACTCCAGCCTCAACAACTCCTTCAGGTGAGTCCTGCGCCCCACCTCCCGCCCGCCTCATCCCCGCCCTGGGCACTTACAGATTAATTAACTTGTGTAAGTGTTCTTTGTTTAGCGGCGTTGTCAGGTAATTGTTGCTTTGGGTGCGTCAGTGAGGGCGACGCTGCGTAGGTCGCTAATCAAGCAGTTTTCAGCGTGTTTTAGCCTTTAGTGTTCAGTGTTGTTGTGTTGCCGTGTGAGGGTTTTAATTAGGCAGTGTTGTGAAAGTGTCAATACCTGGCGTGGTGTTCCACCCGCCCGCTGCCTCACCTGTCCTTCACACTCACCCTCTCCTCCCCCCCCCCTAGGGTGAAGAGTCTGCCCGGCAGCGTCATGAGGATCAACTGCTCCCGCAACTCTTCCTTCGAGAGGGATGACTCCCAGGCCACGGCCCACTCGGTGCGTGTACTGTGTGTGTGTGTGTGTGTGTGTGTGTGTGTGTGTGTGTGTGTGTGTGTGTGTGTGAGAGAGAGAGAGAGAGAGAGAGAGAGAGAGAGAGAGAGAGAGAGAGAGAGAGAGTGGCGCAGTGATGATGAGACTGTCCTCCACAGGTGCGGTCTGAGTTCCTGTCGGTGCCGGGGGTCAGGCTACAATCGACAGGGTCGAGCAGCGACGGCTACAGCGCCGGGTCGTCGTTGCACGACTTGAGCGGCGAGATGACGCCCATGGCGTTGCTGGGCGTGCCGGGGCTGGGGCCGCGGGGCAACAAGCCGCTGCTGCAGCTGGGCGGCATGGACTGGGACAGTGACCACGCCACCGCTGAGTGGGTGCAGACCATCGACATCAACGTGATCCAGCCCACGCCCAACATCTCACCCTGCGGCTCCGTGCGCAGCGTGTCCGATAACTCGGAGCTGTCGCGGTTGCCGCTGCCGGGGCGCGGCCGCGCCACCTCCCAGCTGTCTCTGGACTCTCCGGACTTGGACAGCCGGTCCATCGGGTCAGATTCTGTGTTCCTTGAAGAGTCCGGAGGCGAAATGTTCAGCAGCCGCTCGGAGAGCATGGACAGCGGCAGCCCCTCCCTGCTGGCCACGCCCCGCCAGGTGCTCACCCCTTCCCCACGCAGTGCGCGCCACAAGATTCAGTCCTTCCGCCTCGGCATCAACACATCTTCCCTGCCGCTGCCGACCTCCCCCACGCCCATACCTTTGCGCGCCGTAGTGTCCGACGCTGCCGCGAGGCCCCGAGACCAGCGTAGTCGCCAGAAGTTACTGCAGCGGCAACGAGTGCATGAGGAGCCCCTGGGAGGACTGGAGGTCGCGCCTAAACGGGGAGCGTCTCCTATGAGCTCCTTGGCCGTACCCACCCTAGGTAGTCATCTGCGGGCCTCGTGCGAACGTCTGGCAGCCCATGCGGCACTGCAGAAAGACCGTGATCACGCCAGCAGCAGGAGCTCCAGCCTGCTGGTGCCCTCGGTGTCAGGCAGCACCGAGGAGGAGCCAATGTGTGCCGTGTTCACCGTGCCCTCGCTTCGCCGCTGCAACTCGGCCACGACGCCCGAGCAGCAGCTGGAAGCCGAAGGGTGGCGAGGGACTGAGGGCGAGCAGAATCCGCTGATGCGCCGTGCAGACAGCGAGCAGAACCCAGTGATGCGCCGCGCAGACAGCGCCAACAGCAGGCCGCGAGTGTCCAGCGAGTCCTCGAGTGGCTCCGACGACGCCAGTGAGTCCGTGTCTTTCCACCTGATGGTGCCGGCACTCAGCCTGGACCAGCCCAGCGCCGACACCAGCCGCGCTTCCTCCCCGGCCCTCTCCCCAGACAGCTCCCCAAACACTACCCCTCCCCCGTCACGACGCACGCCTGTCACGCCCACCTCATCTGCCTCGCAGTCCCCGCGGCACCTGCAGTCCCCGTTCTCCACCTCCTCCACTCCCTCGCCCACACGGGGCAGGGGCGCCCGCAACAACTATCTGACAGTCGGGCGTGCCAACGGGCTGCATCCAGGGGGCGTGGGTGCCCGGCGCGGTGGCGTGGCGGGACGCGGCAATGGGCGGCGCGTGCTGCGGCGGCAGTACAGCCAGTGCATGCCGCCCAGCCCCACCCTGCGGGAC
The DNA here is from genome assembly GCF_017591435.1 of Portunus trituberculatus. Lineage (NCBI taxonomy): Eukaryota > Metazoa > Arthropoda > Malacostraca > Decapoda > Portunidae > Portunus > Portunus trituberculatus. The sequence goes on from NC_059290.1 coordinate 7,868,532, forward strand.
GTGCCCTCTCCGCCAGGCTCGCTGCCCACCTACGCCGAGGAGGTGGACCTGGAGGGTGAGTGGACCTTCCCGCCTGCGCCGCCACCCTCGCCCTTCAAGGCGGGCCAGGCATTATACTTCCGTCAGGACTCCAGCTCCCCCTCACCCCTGCCGAGCTCCACACACCTCTCCCGCCAGGACTCAAGCCCCACCTCGCCGCGCTCCGCCGGCTACCACCTGCTGTGCCAGGACTCCACGCCCTCCTCCCCGCAGCTGCACCGCCAGGACTCCTCCCCCACCCTCTTCGCAGACAAGCCCCCATTCAGCCGCGAGGGCTCCTCCCCTACCCCGCCCTGCTGCACCAGGTCATCCCTCACCCGGGAAGACTCCTCGCCCCCCTCCTCCTCCTTCCCCTCCGAGATGAGGGATGACTCGCGCCACCCCTCCTCCTCCTCCACCGGCTCCTCCTCCTCGGTGATGGAGACTCCCTGCTAACGTTCGCCAATCGTGACTAGGACTCGGAAATGTAGTGACTCTTAGCTCAACCACAGGACTCGCTTGCGTCCGCCACACCCCCCAGGGCGCCAAGCTGCTCGTGCCACAGTGTCCTACGCCACATGTCCTACGCGCCATAGACACACCGTTTACTTGATGTATTAACTGTGCTAGATGTGTTGTATCGATCAGTCTATATAAAGCAAACCAAACGCTAAGTATATAATATCGTTCGTTCATCTCCGTAAGGCAAATACTACATAGGGTAGTATATCTATTTTTTCTTAGTCCGCCTCTAAAATATTTGAGTTTTCTATGTTACGTTTTCTTCCAAATATATTCGGTGGTATAACTCAATCAAACGGACCCGGAGGAGAAGGAGGAGGAAGAGGAGAGCAGCAGGAGGATATAAGTGACTCTTACGTACACTTGAGTTGTCTCGTAAGTAGCGTACACGGTTCTCACTTTGTTTCCTCACACACAGTCACACCACAGGCCTTGGACTAACGTGTTATGACAAACCTGTGACGCTCGCTCCCCGCCCGCCACCCTGCTCATGTCACACACTCATTCCTCCCTACCCTTCTCCCAGCGCCCACGCCTCTCCCTACGAGCTCTCCCAACACTGACACCCACTCATGTTCCCTCCCACGCCCCTTCCAACGTCTAAATCCTGTCACATACCCCCAACGCATCCACCGTCTCTCCCACCGCCCACATCTTCCCATGGTCTCAACACCCACGCCCTCCCACGTATATCCCACGTCACCGGAGGTCTGCCGCTGCCTTTCAACTCATGCCCTTACGAATGCTTCCTGACCAGTGTCCTTCCCGGCGCCACCCACGGCTGCCTGAAGGAGACCCAAGCGATCCCGTGAGTGAGGTGAGGTCAAGATGGGCCACTGGTTCACCGGGACGCCGCACTCCTGGTGAAGGCAAGTGGTGTACCCATCGCACACTCCTTTCTGTACCGCGCTCTCCTGATTCCTGACTCATAAAGTTGGGTTCAAGTGTTTTTTTGGGATAATTGGTGGTGGTGATGGTGGTGATGATAATAATGAAGATGGTGGTGATGGTGATGGTTGTGATGATGGATATTTTGGTGATGCTGAGCGTTATATGGAAGGCATTCGCATTATTGTCTTTATCACGTGACAGTTAATGAAAAAAAGGTAGAATAAAGTGAAGAAAACTGAGAAAGATAAGGTAGATAAATTTGAGAGTCGATTCTTAAACAATTAAGTAGAAAATAAGAAAGAAAGAAAGAAAATCAGGTCGATGAATAATCAAATTCTCAACTTGCTCAAAGGAAAAAAGCAAAACATGAAAAGAAAAGAAAACAAATGAATAATGAACTCTAAAATTTGCTCAAACACCGACCAAACCTCATCTTTTCCCTCCCCCCTTCCTCTGCTCCCCTCCCTCCCTCCCTCCCTCCCTCCACGGGATCGCAAATAAAATAAAAAATAAGTAAATAAATAATAATAATAATAATGATAATGATTCCCCCAAGATACGATATACCTACGAGAACAAAAAGTCATGTTGCTATTTCCTAACTGTGTCTTCTACGTCAAGGTAAGATTCATAAATTAAAAAATATAATAAAAAAAAAGTTACCAGGAAATCAAAATCCGAGGAGAGGAGGCCTAACTTTTTTTTTTTTTTTGGCTCTCCCTCCTAGGCCGCCAAGATTTGTTTTTATTAATGAAGTGTTGGTTATAACAGACTCCGAAGAAAATCATTGCACTTGTGAAAATAATAGTAATGAATTCCGTTAACGTTCTGAAAGGTAAGAAATGAACCAGAAAATACTTGAACTGCTGATAAATATATATGTGTTATAAAAGTATAAATATATATATATTATAATAAAGACAGTATGTTGTTTGTTAATTGACAGAGTTTAAAGTTAGACTGCATACACTTTACGTTCTTGGAAATAGTGAGGAGTGAACGTTTCCCGAGCGACTGAACATTTGCTGGTGACGAATGATTGGCTGCGCGACGGTCATGTGACGCAGGGAAGGCCCGTGATTAGCAGTGACGCAGTGGTGACGTCATCCAGCTCGGCCAATAGGATGCGTGCGTGAGTCATTACAGAAGGAAGAGGATTTATATTTGTTTATAAACTTTATAAAGGAGGTGAAAAAATACATATTCTTATGTGTTTGAATTGTTGCCTTGCTGTGTGTGTGTGTGTGTGTGTGTGTGTGTGTGTGTGTGTGTGTGTGTGTGTGCGTGTGCGTGCGCGCGCGCAACTTCTAATATCACGGTTGCCTGAATAAAAATAATGAAGAAGAAGAAAATAATGAATAATAATAACAACAACGACAAAGGAAAAGAAGAATAACATCAACATCACATTCCATAATACAAAAAGACGTGAACAATCTCTCTCTCTCTCTCTCTCTCTCTCTCTCTCTCTCTCTCTCTCTCTCTCTCTCATAATGAGTTAATAATTATGCTAACAACTTTTTCCTTTCAACGTTCCACGCTTCCCTTCTCTCCTTCCTTCCTTATCTCTACCCCTTCTCTCTCTCTCTCCTTTCTCTCCATTCTCTCTCTCTCCTTTCCCTCCTTCCCTTTCCTCCATCTCTCCATTCCCTTCCTTTGTCCATCTGACCTTCCTGCCTCTTGAAAACCTCTTTCCTCCTCCTCCTCCTCCTCCTCCTGGTCCTCCTTTTTCTTCCCCTTCATTTCAAGCTCCAGTCTCTCTCTCTCTCTTCCTTCCTCCACCTTTCCCTCTTCAGCCTCAGTACTTCTTGACCTCTCGTGACCTTTTCTGACCTCCAGCGTGATCTGTGGGTTGGTTCCCTCTTAAGATAAAGTTACGTTGTATATATTTTTTCTTTTTTTTCCCTCTTTTTCTTTTTTTTTGTGGTGGGCGGTATTGTTTTGGATGTTGTTTTCGTTGTTGTCTTTTGTTGTCTTGATTGTGATGTGGATGTTGGGTTTTGTCTTTGTTGATTATTTTTGTTATTGTTATCATTATTATCATTGTTTTTAGTCACAGGAGTCTCATTATCATTCTTCTTCTTAATCTTCTTCTTCTTCTTCTTATTCTCATTCTTCTTCTTCTTCTTCTTCTTCTTATTATTATTATTATTATTATTATTATTATTATTACTACTACTACTACTACTACTACTGCTACTACTACTACTTCTATTATTATTGTTATTGTTATTTCTACCACCGCTACCTCCACCACCACATTCAAAATCACCGTTATGTTCTTTTGACTTTCATTATTACATACAAGTAAGACAATGAAGAATACTCTAAGAACAACAACAACAACAATAAAAACAACAACCCCAATGCTGCACGCAACCTCAAGATTTCCAAGACTCATTCCATCTACTTCACCTTGAGGAACTGCTGTGAGTCTAGAGGGAGGGAAGGAAAGTGAAAGAGGGAAATGAGAAGTCGATAATAATGATAATACAATAATAATATAATGTTTGATGTTGGACAGGTGATGAAAGGGCTTGATTGAGTGATGAAAACAATGAAAGGGATATACATCATTCGACACGGCCATATTTCAAGGTAGGCTTTCTCGTGTGTGTGTGTGTGTGAGTGAAAATTCCTGTCCGTACATCAAAACATGTCATTGCCTTCTTCTTGCTGGTGATTTGAACATGCTCCTGGGAAAGTGTTTTTTTTTTTTTTTTTTTTTTTTTTGTGGTGGTTTGGCAGAGTTCCATGCTGTAGAAGTTATTTGGGTTTTCAAGTGCGTGTTTACATATCTAGTGATTTAACAAGAGTTCTAGGAATTTTAAGTGGGTGTAGTGGAAGTTATTAAGAGTTTTAAGTGTGTGTAGGTATTTTCAATGGAAATTTAACATGGATATTATAATTCTAACTGGCTGTAGTGAAAGTTATTAGGGTTTTCAAGTGTGTATATATTTTAGTGGAAATTTAACGAGCACTGCAATTTTAACTGGCTGTAGTCGAAGTTAGTAGGGTTTTCAAATGTATGTTGGTGTTCTAAGTGGAAATTTAACGAGGATTCTACTATCTTTAACTGGCTGTAGTGGAAGTTATTGGGATTTTCAAGTGCATGCTCTATATTTCTAGCGAGAATTTGACAAAGTGTATACTATTTTAACAGGCTGTAGTGAAAATTATTGGGGTCTTCAAGTGTGTGTTTATATTCTTAGTGGAGATAGAACGAGGATTCTACAATTTCTAGTGGCTGTAGTTAGAGTCATTAAGGTTTTCAAAGGGAGTTTCGTGGTTCCAGTGAGAGTTTAACGAGGATTTTGCACTTTTTATAGGCTTTAGTGGAAGTCTCATGGTTTTCAAGGTTGTTTTCCTTAAATATGTATAATTCTACAAGTTTTAGCAAGAATTTTACACAGAAAGAGTGAACGAAAACGAAGAAAAACAAGACAAAAATAAAAGAGAATGAAGAAGAAAGCGAAAGAAATAAAGCCACTATCTCCTCAATATTCTGATGCTGAAGACAAACAAGTTCCATTCTCTCACACTAAACAGAAAACGTAGGCCGTAAACAACTCGAGTACTATATTATACCAAACCCTTAAAAAATTCTCGTTTTCTAATTAAACTAACGGGAGATACTGAGGTAATTTATTCTTTATTATCCCAAATTATTCCCTCTGGCGGTAGAATGTACAGTTATGAGGGAACGCACACACATACACACACACACGGTCAGTCAAGGTTGTTTTAAGTTACTTTTGTGTCAGGAATTCCCCGAGAGAGAGAAAGAAAGAGAGAGAGAGAGATAAATACGAACTGGTTAAGTGAATAAGATTGAGTGAGTGAGTGAATGAGATGAACAAAACAAGCAATACATGATCACCAATATTCACTCACTCCCTATCAAATATACTCAACCCATACCTAACATTCACTCACTCACTCACTCTCCATGTACCCAACCCATACCCAACATACCATTACAGTATCATCACCCATCCCTTTCACACACACACACACACACACACACACACACACACACACACACACACACACTCCCTTCACTTCGCCCTCCCTTCCAGCACTAGAGTTCACCAGCGCTTCATCCAGCACACCGAAAGATCTAGTAATAAACACCTAACCAGCTTAACTTACTGAATTCAAGCACGTAAATGGAGTTTATTAGCATTTTTAACAGTTTCAGTCTTATCAACACTTATTTTCCCGTTTCTTTTCTCTTTTTCCAACATTTTCATCATTTGTTTACTTATCCCTGTTTAAACCACCTAGTTGCAGTTGCTTCCAGTCTTCTGTTGACTTTCAGCGTCTCCTAATCTTTTTTCAGTTTATCTCCTTCGTTCTATGTATTCTTTCAACCTCTTCCAGTCTTGTACCCTGTTTTCTTTATCTTCTATGCTTTTCCAGTGTCTTGAATAATTCCTCAGTATCTTTTGACCTTCTCAGTCTCTCCCAGTTCCTCCCAGTCTCTCCCTGTCTCTTTTTTTTTTTTTTTTCGTTTTCAAGAGATTCTGAATGCCTCCCAGTGTTTCTTTGTCTCAGTAGCTCCCAATCCTCTTCCAGTATCTCACAGTCTTTACCAATACTTTCCAGCCTTTCCCAGTACCTCCCAGTCTCTCCCAGTACCTCCCAGACTCTCCTAGTATTTCTCAGCGTCCCCCCAGTACCACACAGCCTCTTCCAGTACCTCCCAGCGTCTCCTAGTACCACACAGCTTCTACCAGTACCTCCCAGCCTCTCCCAACTCTCCCTAACAGACTGGGAAGGCCTCCTGGTCCGGGTCAAGAGGGGGTCAAGGCTCCTTCCGGACACACACACACACACACACACACACACACACACACACACACACACACACACATGTATCATTCCCAAAGAGAATCCGAGTGTTAAAATTTTGTTGCACGTGTAAGTTTTTTTTCTTTTTTTCTTTTTTTCTTTTTCTTTCTTTTTAATAGGCAAGGTGAGGCGAGGTTAATGTTTCTTTTGTATCTCGTATGTGTGTCTGTCACTTTGATGGGACAATGATTTCTTCATGAGGCTTTTTCTTCATTTACTCTTTTCTATTTATTTTGCGTAGTATTGCTATAATAATTGTAAATGAAAATGCAGTGCCTCCATCTCTCTCTCTCTCTCTCTCTCTCTGGTAATCGTATCTAGTATTTTTTTTTCAATTTTTTCGTGTCTTCCTGTTCTTTTTCCTTCTCGTATCTCCGACAAACAGTTCCCAGTGCTATGAAGGTTACCAAAGATGACCCAAGCAATAAAAAAAAGTGAATTAAACGCCTTCCTCTCTCATCACTGCTTTGCGAGGCCACAGATCAGTTTCTCGTGGGTATTTTGCCTGTTGATAATGTAGAATGCTTGTTAGACCTTCACTGCAATCATGAAAATATCCTTGAAGGACTCGACCACTTCCACCATGGTCAGTTGTGAGATGGCAAGGTAGGACTCTCAAGTCTTATACAACACAAGCCTAGTCAAGGCGCAGGAAGGTTGAGGCAGCATCTGGTAGAGAAATAATTTTTTTTGTGTGTGTATTTCTTCTTTATTGTTCTATAGAAGTCATAGTTTCAGTAAAAACATGTAAATTAGAGACAATGACGAGAAAGAGAAGAAAACTTGAGCTTGAAACATACACGGCTGGCTGAAAGAAGTCACCTTTATTACTTAATGTCTGAAAAAAAGAAGGTTCTGATTCGCACAGGAAAGTAATGATAACGTAAAAATATGAATTAAACATCGATAAAACTAAAACACGACTACATCTACCACAATAAAGAAGAGAAAAAAGAAAAAATAATTACCTACAATAAGCGTATAGAGAGAGAGAGAGAGAGAAAAAAAAGGAACAGTATAGAGACATTCCGTTTGAAAATAAATATAGCATGAAATTCTGGATAATAAAAAAGAAAAAGAAATAAAAACAGACGAAAACAGGATCTAGGTAGGTATAGATAATGAGAAATGGATCATAATGGAGTGCCGTTCGAAAGACAACATTTCCGTCACCTTATAGGAAGTTGATCCACGTTTTAGAGGAAAACAAACGCGTCAGTCTTAACATTTTCCCTTGTGTAGTGTGTTTGCAGCAATATCCAAGGACGAGACGCTGCAAGAAGGGACCTGGATCGCTAAGGTAGCTGGAAACGTGTTCTTGTTTTTGTATGTTGTGAGGAAAAGAAGTTATTGATAGTTAATTACATAGAGGCGAGTGGCTAGGCTTGGTAGCTGACGCCATGTTGTATGTTTAGATGATAATAGTGTAATTGTTTGTTTTGTTTTCTTCATTATTGTTGTTATTTTTGTGTTTTAGTGGAGAGAGAGAGAGAGAGAGAGAGAGAGAGAGAGAGAGAGAGAGAGGAAGGAAGGATAATAATAGTTGTAATTTTCTCCTCGCTTTATTGTTTTAGTTGGTAAAGGTGAGGAAAGACTTAACTCATGAAAGTTTAGCACCAAACAATCTTAATAAAACCTTGGAATTATGACCACAGAGAGAGAGAGAGAGAGAGAGAGAGAGAGAGAGAGAGAGAGAGGCAGGCAGTCACATAGCAGCTCAGTAACACTAACACACGCAAGGTCGCTTTACGAAACACCTCAAATAACCTTGATAGAAAAATGTAGAAAAAAAAAAAAAAGTAGGAATCTTGGTGTCATGAACATTCTTAAGGGTAATTTCTGACTTCTCAAAAAGAAAAAAAAAAAAAAAAAGAAATAAAAAAATAAAAATAAAAAAGATAAATAAATTAGAATCAAAAATAGATAAATGGATAAAATAAAAACATATAAATCAATAAAAGGCCTTGATAGAAAACGTAGATAAATAAATAGGTAAATAAAAGAGAAGGAACTTAGCGATATGAACATTCTTTAAAGATGACTTCTAGCTTTTAACAGGGCGGAGGACAAATATACACCGGTAATATTATGGTAGTACATCAAATATGAGTTGGGTGTTTTATGGTGTTTTAACGCGGGAAATGTGTGTTTGCATCAGAGTGATTATACTCATCAACATTTGCAGTTTTCCGCTACTAATGCAGTGTAAAAGTTGATTTGTTTTTTATTATTTAACTTGAATTACGTGTTTGTTCTTATTCAATACGTGTTTTATTTCTTTTTACTGTGGTGTGATGTGTTGTATGTTGGTGTGTTTGTGTGTTTGTTCGCTGGATGGCTTCACTTTAAATTACTTGTTTTGCATGTATTTGACTGACGGTGTGTGTGTGTGTGTGTGTGTGTGTGTGTGTGTGTGTGTGTGTGTGTGTGTGTGTGTGTGTGTGTGTGTTAATGATTTCCTGTCTGCTTAGCTTTTACTTTGATGTGGCTTAGCATTGTTTGTTCTCCTGTTTGTTTCTTTGTAAGGCAGGTGTGGTATTAGAAGTGTTTGTTTGTATATTTGTTTGTTTGTTTATTCCGGTACATCATTCACCATAGTTGTCATAATCTTATCTACAGTTTGTTTTTTTTACATTTATTTGTTTATCTTTTTCATTTAAGTTTCTTCAACTCTGCATTTATTTTTTCGTTAGTTCATTCTGTCTTATGTTCATATTTCATTTATTTATTTTTTTCTTTATCATTAATCATGGCAGCCGTGACCCTATTGGTAGAGGAAAAAGCTCTCTCTCTCTCTCTCTCTCTCTCTCTCTCTCTCTCTCTCTCTCTCTCTCTCTCTCTCTCTCTCTCTCTCTCTCTCTTGAAGTTGAAAAGGAAAACAAAGGAGGGAGGAAGGATAAGAGGGAGGGAGAAGGAAGGAAGGAAGGAAGGAAGGAAGGAAGGAAGGTTATATACGTAAAAAAAAAAAAAAAAAAAAGAAACAAGAACCTGAATTTGATATCTTCTTTTTCACTTTTCCTCCATCTCCTTCGTTGTCCTTCCTCCTCCTCCTCCTCCTCTTGCTTCTCTCTGTTCCTCCCTCCAGTCCCTCTTTTTTCTGCCTCCTCATTCCCTCCTCTCCATCCATCCAAGAGAGAGAGAGAGAGAGAGAGAGAGAGAGAGACGTGCATTTTTTATTCGTATTCGTGACTTTAATACTGTTTTCTCTCTCTCTCTCTCTCTTCCTTCTTTCTCTAATTCTTTCTCTTCATCCTTTCCTGCATTTCTCCACCTTGTCCAATTACGAGGAGGAGGAGGAGGAGGAGGAGGAGGAGGAGGAGGAGGAGGAGGAGGAGATACATGTCCATCATCATTTTCACACTTCGAAACAGAAAATGAGTAAAGGAAGTGAAATCAGTCTTTCCCTGCCCATTTTCTGAGCAGCTGGTTTTAAATGTGGTAGACTTTTATTACTTGGTTGAATTCTAAAGTACCTAGAAATTAGCTTCCTTTTCTCTACATTTATCGAAAAAGGAAAGTCTTACCTGGTTTTCTAGAAGTCTGAAGGGATTTTTAAGGCTATTTTTACGCTTCCAGTGATAGATATACAAGATTTCAACATTAACAACTGGAGAAGAGCTTTTGAGAACCCTGCTAGTCATCTCTGTGGCCTTCCAAACCGGCCATGGCGAGAGAGGAAATAATTTCTGAAGACGGATCTTATTTGAATAGACATATATTAATTCTTAACGTATATTCCGTCCATCTCTCTATCGCAAGAGTTAACCAGTACCCTCAGTCATTCAATTCCCTGCCTGCTTGTGTATTTCCGTCTTTCTATGACCTAATCTCATTTAAGAGGGGAGGTTTCAAGACATTTATTCCATTCCATTGGCTAACTCTTCTTGACCGTGCTCGGTGACTGGCAACTAAGTGGGCCTTCTTGTTTAAAGGTTTTTGTTGCTTTTGGCCAGTTTTCCCCTCACGTCATAAAGGAAACTACTACTACTGCTACTGCTACTGCTACTGCTACTACTACTACTACTACTACTACTACTACTACTACTACTACTACTATTATCATTATTATTATTATTATTATTATTATTATTATTATTATTATTATTATTATTATTATTATTATTATTATTATTATTATTATTATTATTATTATTATTATTATTACTACTATACTACTACTACTATACTACTACTACTACTACTACTACTACTACTACTACTACTACTACTACTACTACTACTACTACTACTACTACTACTACTACTACTACTACTAGCCGCCAGATCCTTCCCGCCTTGTTAGTTTTACCTTGTACGAGGCATAACTAGGGGAGAGGTCGCTAGGAAAACCTGGTCCACGAAAGGTCAACACGGGTCAAGGGTTAGCCCGGATGTCCCGCAACAAAAACTGGAGTCTATTGGGCATTATCTTGCCTCCAGCGGGGTGACCAGCATTTCAAGGGCACCCACTTCGTCAGGATGGAGAGAGAGAGAGAGAGAGAGAGAGAGAGAGAGAGAGAGAGAGAGAGAGAGAGAGAGAGAGAGAGGAGGGAAGGGAAGAGGTTGAGTAAATGAAAGTAATGGAAGGAAAAAGTAAATGAAAGTAATGAGAGAGAGAGAGAGAGAGAGAGAGAGAGAGAGAGAGAGAGAGAGAGAGAGAGAGAGAGAAAGAGAGAAGATAATACTGATAGGAAGGAAGGTAGTGACGATGGAGAGGTGGAGGAAATGAAAGTAATTGGAGAGAGAGAGAGAGAGAGAGAGAGAGAGAGAGAGAGAGAGAGAGAGAGAGAATGATAGTAATTGATAGTTTGAGGGAGGGAAAAAAAAGCAAGGTGATTTGGAGAAGGAGAAGGAGGAAACAAAAGATGGGAGAGAACATGTGGAGGAAAGAGGGTGAGAAGGGGAGAGGGAGGAAGGGAGGAAAAGGGTGGAAATGCAAATGATAGGATAAAGAAAGCATGGAGGGAAATAAGAAAGAAATGGAAGAGAAGAGGAGGGAAGATGGATGATAGTGGAGAGAAGTATGGAGGAAGAAAAATATAGATGGAGAGAAGAAGTAGAAAATAATAATGGAATGAAAAGAGGAAATGAAGAGAATTGATTAAGGAAATAGAGAAAAGGGGAAAAAGATGATGATGAGGAGTGGAATATAGAAAGAGAGGAATAGGAAAAAAGGAGAGAGAGAAATTGAAAGAAGATCAGATTAAATAGTGAATGAAGAGATGGAAGAAGGAATAAGGAAACAAAGAATAAAGGGTGAAATGAAGAACAGAGCAGAAAATGAGGGAATAATGAGAAGCAGGTGATGATGAAATGTGAAGAGAAAGGGAAGGATGAAGTAACACAGGAAATAAGTGATGAATGTGAGGGAAGAAATTGCAATAACGGAGAGTGGAGAAAGGGAGAAATGAACACAAAAACATAAACGAAATGCAGAGAAAAATAGAAAATGAAATGAAAAAATTGAAGGAAAATGCATCTGTAATATATTAACCAAAAAAAAAAAAAATGAATGAATTATGAGTATAGGTGTAAATTAATTAGTAAATATGTGTAATTAGTTGTTTTTATTTCTTTACGGAGGTTTTTGATTGTTGATTTTTTTTTATTTCTTTGTTGATTTTTTTATTTCTTTTCTTTGTATTTTCTTCAGCATTTTCATCAGACTTTCAAAATTTATGTACGTGAAATTTTTGAATTAGTTTTGGAAACGTGATAAAATTTTCTCTATTCTCACTTTTTTTCTTTTCCTTTCGCTTATCTCAGGTAAAAAGAAGTCTTGCTCATACCTGTAATTTGCAGAGAGAGAGAGAGAGAGAGAGAGAGAGAGAGAGAGAGAGAGAGAGAGAGATTCATCCACCTCCACACAGCCGTCTCTCTCTCTCTCTCTCTCTCTCTGGTAACGGGACGCAGAAAACTTAATAACATGTAACTTTATATTTAACGGTTTCTAATTTACGATCGTTTTCTTTGTCTCACCACCACCACCACCATCACCATCACCACCACCACCACCACCACCACCACCACCACCATCACCACCACCACCAAGAAATAAATAAAAAGGAAAAAAATAGTTTGGTGTCTTTCCCTGTCCTCCTCCTCCTCCTCTTCCACCACCTCCACCTCCTCCTCCTCTTCCACCACCTCCTCCTCCTCCTCCTCCTCCTCCTCCTCCTCCTCCTCCTCCTCCTCCTCCTCCTCCTCCTCCTCCTCCTCCTCCTCCTCCTCCTCCTCCTCCTCCATCAAACATAACACACGAATATAAAACAAAAAAAAAAGAAAGAAATAACCTCTGAACCTCCAATACAGGTGTCTGATTGCTCCCCCCCCCACCACCCACAAACCCCTTCCACCCCTCCCTCCATCTTGTCCACCCGCTTGCCTTGTGTCTATGTGGGTGTGGGTGGCGTAGTGGGCGGGGACGGGCGTGGGGTTTGATGGTGGTAGCGGTGGTGGTGGTGGTGGTGTTTGTGGTGGTGAGTGTTAAGTTAATCTCTCTCTCTCTCTCTCTCTCTCTCTCTCTCTCTCTCTCTCTCTCTCTCTCTCTCTCTCTCTCTCTCTCTCTCTCTGTGTGTGTGTGTGTGTGTGTGTGTGTGTGTGTGTGTGTGTGTGTGTGTGTGTGATATGTTTGTATATGCAGTAACTCCCCGACTTACGAACATTCGAGATGCGAACATTCCGTACATACGAACATATTTCTAAAGTCATTGAAGGCCAAAGAATAGTTCAAAAGGCGCTATCAAACTTCCAATTTCCCGGGAGTGGTACCTGGCGTTAAAAGTGAAGCACCAGAATGAACCATCAGTGCCAGCCTCCTCCTCTGCTGGCAAGCCTGAGTGATGGTGACGATCCCTCCGTAGTCTCGTCACCCCTACCTTGCTCTGCACATCTAACCGAACAAGGTAAGTTGTACAAAAGTAGTTTTTTTCTTATTACAAGTGTGGAGTATATATTTTTATTTTTATATTTTGTTAGTGTCAGTAATTGATGTAGCCCTGATATTAACCCCTTCAGTACCATGACGTGTTTTTTTTTTTATTTATTCTGCATACTATTTGGCAATTTTATACAGCTTCAGAAACTTATGTGGTGAGATTAGAAGAGTGAAGACTGTGTATTCATCTTCTTACCTCCATACACCCTTCCTTATGTCAAAAAAATCGTCTAATCACACCAGAAATTCAAGATCAAAATGCGTCCCAGTAGTGAAGAGGTTAAGATGTAAGGTAAACGTGAACCGGTAAACTGCTTAATGGTTGCGTAGTTACGTCAGCTGTTCAACCCCTACCCTGATATGTGCACACCTCGTAATTCCCAATAAACAGACGCTTATTTAACCCTGATATAGTACAATATATAGATGCCTTTTGATTTATTCACATTTATTAATCTTTTTCATTATGATGAGGTGTGCTGTGACCTGGCTGATGTGCATATTTGCTGTGTTCTGCCTGCTGAACCTCCCCGGCACCCGCGAGACATCATCTTATCAAGCGGGCCCTGCCTACATTACCGCTACAATATTTCTATAAATGGAATGTTTCTATGTTAATGTTCTATAAATCACCATCAGATAGTCTTAAAGGTATTGCGTATTACAGGTAATGTATTAGGTATGTTATATTTATTGGTTTTTATATATTAATGTAAACAAGGCTTTGAAATATTTGAAAAAAAACTGATCTAACTTTGGACTTAGGAAAAAAAAACGAACTTGTGGACAGACTCTCATTCCCAATTATGTTCGTAAATTAGGGAGTTACTGTGTATATCTATTTATGTATGTACATATGTATGTATGTGCGTATGGGTAGGTATGAGAAGCATGGTGGATGGACAGAGGGTCACGAATGAGGGTGTAATTCGGGATAAGAAGAAGAGGGCAGGTCTATATGTGATTCAGAGAGGGACATGAAGAAGAGTGCTGGTATAGGCTATTAGATTCACGTCAGAGGCAGCTCTAGGCGCTGACATCTACCATGAAAGAAAAAAAAAAAAAAGACAGGTGTTGCCTTTGTGAAAGATATTACAGGTAGGGATACTGTTTGATCAAGTAGGGAGCTACCTGTATATATATATATATATATATATATATATATATATATATATATATATATATATATATATATATATATATATATTGTCATTATCAATATTATGCAGGTAAATAATTTTGTATGTGAATTTTTAAAGATAGAAAAGAAAAACTCAGGCTGTTATTTTTGAGTTATTTTTGGGGAGGGGCAGGGAATATTTTTTTTTTTTTTCTAGGGGAGAAGGTTGTAGGGTTTTGTTTCTTATTGCAATGTCATCCATGAATTTGCCAAATCTGAGGTTAAACTAGACAATTTTAGGGAAGGTTAGGTAAGGCTAGGTCAGGTTAGGTTGGGTTTATTTGGATAAGGTTAGGTTAGGAAAGGTAAGGTAAGGTAAGATAAAATAAGATAAGGTAAGGTAAGGTAAGGTTAGGTCGGGCTAGATTATGTTATGTTGGGTTGGGTAAGGTAAGGTAAGGTAAGGTAAGGTAAGGTCAGGCTGGATTAGGTTAGGTTACTTAGGCCATGTAAGATAAAGTCAGCCTAAGTATCCAGGTGTTTGGAGGTGGATAATCACGTGACACACTCTCCTAGCTTCGTGACCTGGCTCTGGGAGGAAAAGGATTGGCCTTGCAGAATTGTTCAGGTCATCTTGGGAGGGGGAGTACGAGAGGGTTAGGGGGTTAGGTGTCAGGGGTCAGTGTGCGAGGCAAGGGAATAAGGGAAAGGTGATATTGCAAGGGCGAGATACTTGAGATTCTTGTGTTATCTGGCATCATTCCTGTCATTGTTATTATTACCATTATTATTGTTATTATTATTATTATTATTATTATTATTATTATTATTATTATTATTATTATTATTAGTAGTAGTAGTAGTAGTAGTAGTAGTAGTAGTAGTAATAATAATAATAATAATAGTAGTGTTGTTCTCTCTCTCTCTCTCTCTCTCTCTCTCTCTCTCTCTCTCTCTCTCTCTCTCTCTCTCTCTCTCTCTCTCTCTCTCTCTCCTCCCTGAAGGCTGGAAGTGTTCGGAGTAACTGTTCCTGCTTCTTATCCTCTCCTCCCGCAGCTGGCTACAAATGAGAATGGTGGAATTCGGGGATAGTGAGGACAGGAGACATTTATCCATTTCTTTTTTGGCTAACTCTCTCGGACCTGCAAGGGGACTGGTAGGCCTTTTTTTTTTTTTTCACTCTTTATGTTGTCCTTAGTCAGCTTTTCCGTCTTCCATAACACACACACACACACACACACACACACACACACACACACACACACACACACACACACACACACACACACACACACACACACACACACACACACACACACACACAGGTCATTAATAAAAGGTCATTGTTGGGTAAGGTGTGTACTTCCTTAAAGCCTCTCAGATGACCCGTCATTAACTGTCATGATGCCCGTGAAGGAGACAGTTTATAGGCTCGTGATGGAAGGAAGGAAGGAAGAAAGGTGAAAGCTTTCAAGGTTAAAGATTATAATGTGTGGGCGGATGATGGAGAGAAGAAACGGGGGACGAGGGGAGAGGGAAGGGTAAGAAGGACATGGTAGTGGAAGGAAGCATGAGAGAGGAAGGACGGAGAGAGTAGGGAGGGAAGGAGAAAGGGAAGGAGTGGTGTGTCTTCGTTCGTGTGAAAACTGAAGAAAGAAAAATTGCAATTTATAAAGCACAGAAGGATGAGTGAAAAAAAAAAAAATGGAAGAGAAAGAGGGAAAAGGAGAAGGAGAAAGAAGAGATAGTAAGAAAATTGCCTAGTTGTTCTTTTTCTTATCTCTCCCTCTCTTGTTTCTCATCTTCACTCACTTTCACTCATCTCACCTCCTCCTCCTCCTCCTCCTCCTTCTCCTCCTCCTCCTCCTCCTCCTCCTCCTCCTCCTCCTCCTCCTCCTCCTCCTCCTCCTCCTCCTCCTCCTCCTCCTCCTCCTCCTCTTCTTCCTCTTCCTCCTCCTCCTCCTCCTCCTCCTCCTCCTCCTCCTCCTCCTCCTCCTCCTCCTCCTCCTCCTCTTCTTTTTCCTCCTCCTCCTCTTCCTCCTCCTTACCCTCTTTTTCTTCTTCTTTCTTCTTCTTCCAGTCAGCGCAAACTAGGAGGAGTGGTGGATAGGGAGGAGCCTTCTGCTTTGCTGCTCTGTCTCCTACACTTGTAGGATTCGAAGGTCTGTTGGTGCTGGGTTGTCCTTTGCTGTCCCTCTCCTCCCACTCAGCTGATCTTCCTGTCGCAGTGATCCATCAGAGTGTAGACTTTTGTTTCCTTCATTACTAGACAGCTTAGCAGAAATCATGATATCTGTGGCTTATTGTGTGTTTTTTTTAATTTGTTTGTATACTATTGTATTTCCTTCTCCTTTTCTTATTCTTCTTCGCCCTTGTCCTTGCCCTCGTCCTGGTCTTCGTCTTCGTCTTAAGAACATAAGAACATAAAGGAGGGAAGCTGCAAGAGGCCGCCAGGCCTATACGAGGCAGTCTTAGTGTGCTTAATCTACCTAATTCCATCTATCTTCCCCATCCATGAATTTATCTAACCTTCTTCTAAAGCTCCCTATTGACTCAGCCCTGACTACATGCCCACTGAGACTGTTCCACTCATCAACCACTCGTCTGTCTTCCTCATTCTCCTCCTCCTTCTCCTCCTCGTCATCCCTTTAATTACACATATATACATTTTCATAGTGTCTTAGGAATGTTATTTTTGTTGTTGTTATTAATTATTCATGATTCTGTTCTAGTTTTCATGACATTTTTCTTTTATTCATTTGATATGATTGGTACTTGATTCTTTATTGAATCCAGCACGGCGGTTCTCAACCTTTTTGTCTCCATTCATACTTCGTGAATTCTTAACAATCGTGTTGCTCCCCTTCATCTATCTCCCAAATCCCACCCTGATATTGCGCAAACAATTACTATTTTGCACACATACATTCACACGTACACACACATAATTATGTAACAATATTGTGTACCTATGTTTTTCACCAAATTAATCAGTTAAAAAGGGAAAAAAAATGCTTCTGTCATGACAGTTATGCATTTTTTTTTCAATTCAGACTTCAAAATTGATTAGAAATTTATCATTTGCAACAGTTTGCCATGGTCCCTCGAACTTTTTGCTTGAGGCCCATGGTCTAGTAGGTGTAGAGAGAAGAGAAAGAAAATTGGTATACATACTCAGATTTATTTTATACATAGAAAAAAAATACACAAAAATGACCAAACAACAATGGATAGAGAGAAAAATAAACCTTTGACTTTTAACCTAATGACACATATAACACCATAATCCTTATCTAGAGAATCACGACCCATTCATGACATCACAGTAGACTCGTGTAAACAATGGCATAAAAAAAAAAGAAAAGAAAAAAAGCTTCATTGACTATATGTGACAATGAACTAACCCCACTCGTTACCTCTAATTAGCTAAGGACTGAGAGGTGCATATTTCAGTTTTCAGTCCAAACAAGTCGTATTAGGGATGGCCAGAGGAAAGGAAGAAGTAGAGATAGAACAGGAAATTAGCTAAGGCTCAGGGAAAAGAGAGAGAGAGAGAGAGAGAGAGAGAGAGAGAGAGAGAGAGAGAGAGAGAGAGAGAGAGATGAAACGAATAGGCTAGTAAAGATGAAGTTTCATCTTTGATAGGTAATTCTGAGCCTCTACTGTCAGGATGACTTTACATAATGGAAAGCTGTGTTGTTAGAAGAGAAAGCCATTTGAATCACATTGACTCCGATGACTACCAAGAGGGTAGGCGCACGACTGCCAACCCTGCTTTGTTCGGCAGCCGGCTGCCGTGACAAGTTCAAAGTGTGGCTCGAGAAACGGGAAAAGGGAAAAGTTTTGTTTGAAGGATACTTGATTTGAATGGAATATTTAGCTGTGTAGCTGCTGGCGTAGTGGTAGATGAGTTTGTAAGTTAGAGATTGTTCAATGATTGGGGCAGATCAGGTTTACAAGACATGTGAAGGACTGGCGGAAGGAGACAGGGCTGTAAGGAAAGGTGGAGTTCCAACTTTGAGGGACTCCGAGCCAGCTCGAGAGTCCGCCGCTGAATGTTGCTGACATGGCGTGTGATACAGTGCTTTTCTTAGTACAAATTTTTGCTCTATGAAAATACTGTAATAATATTTCTTCAGACTTACTGACAATTAATACCACAAACTTTGTTGCATGACTCGCAGTGGACTGTTGCTTATGCAAGTTCGGACAATCAATTGACAGAATGTTCACTAGCGCACACTGACTTTATGTTAAGCATATGAAATTACTTCACTTTTCCTTCTACTTCGAGATAAAGTGGCACGCACAGCCACAGCAGTACCTACTAGTGCTGCGGTCACTCCTACTACCAAGAAGAGCATGCCATAGCTGGGCATTACTGTTGACTGGCCTTCCTTTTCAAATGTGAACCGCTTTGCCCGGTGGCTTTTTGAAGCTTCCTCCTCAAACACGAGAAGAAATTCATGCTTGACATCAGCCTTGATGTCGCTGCCATAGTCCAGTTCTACTTCCTCCACTTTTGGTGTAGCGTCTTTCATGGGCAGTACCATCTGGCCAGCCTCCTCCAGTTCTACCAGAAGATTATCCCCTTCAGTATCAATAGATATAGCATGTAAAGTCTTTGCAGGTCCAGTCACTAGCTGTTGTACGCCGAGATTAACTGTCATGCTCTTGCCTTGCTCGATGGCGCGACGGCGACGTCCAGCATGGCTACGAGGACGAGGAGGAGGCAGATAAAGCCCTGAAAGAAAGAGTAATAAAAAGTTGCATGATATTGTCCTGTTGTCTATATATAGTACAGAAAACATTGATTGATCGTTTAACAATGTATAATGACATGGGTCTTTATAATAATGCAAATATTAACATGCAGGAAGTGTATGGCTCATAACTAGAACATAGCTGTCACATACAAGAGTGGAAGGCGTGGTAGCGGGGATCAGCATCCTCAGCATGGAAGTCATCGCCATCAGGTTTCGTTTTCGTGCTAGGAGTGCCAGAACCATCAGGGACAAGCGTGGTTGGCCTGCGTGTTGTGGTTCTTGGTGTTGTTGGTCTTCGTGTTGTTGTTGTAGGTTTACGACATCTTGGATCAGTAGAGCCTGGCAAGCAGACTGGAGGACATCTTGGATCAGTGGAGCCAGGCCTGCATGTGAATTGTGTTGTTGGTCTTGGTGTTGTAGTTTTGGGACACCTTGGATCAGTAGATCCTGGATAGCAGTTTGGTGGACACCTAGGATCAGTTGATCCAGGTCTGCATGAGAATGGTGTTGTTGGTTTTGGTGTTGTAGGTTTGGGACACCTTGGGTCACTAGATCCTGGATAGCAGTTTGGTGGACACCTAGGATCAGTTGATCCAGGTCTGCATGAGAATGGTGTTGTTGGTCTTGTTGTTGTAGATTTGGGACATCTTGGATCAATAGATCCTGGGTAGCAGTTTGGTGGACACCTGGGATCAGTTGATCCAGGTCTGCATGAGAATGGTGTTGTTGGTCTTGTTGTTGTAGGTTTGGGACACCTTGGATCAGTAGAGCCAGGCCTGCATGTGAATTGTGTTGTTGGTCTGCGTGTTGTGGTTCTTGGTGTTGTGGGTTTGGGACACCTAATATCAGGAGAGCCTGGATAGCATCTCGGTGGACACCTTGGATCAGTTGATCCAGGTGTGCACGAAAATGGTGTTGTTGGTTTTGGTGTTGTAGGTTTGGGACACCTTGGATCAGTAGAGCCAGGTCTGCATGAGAATGGTGTTGTTGGTCTACGTGTGGTGGTTCTTGGTGTTGTAGATTTAGGACACCTTGGATCAGTAGAACCTGGGTAGCATCTCGGTGGACACCTTGGATCAGTGGAACCAGGCTTGCATGTGAATTGTGTTGTTGGTCTGCGTGTTGTGGTTCTTGGTGTTGTTGGTCTAGGTGTTGTAGGTTTAGGACACCTTGGATCAGTGGAGCCTGGGAAACAAATTGGACGACACCTTGGATCAGTTGATCCTGGTTTGCACGAGAATGGTGTTGTTGGTCTAGGTGTTGTAGGTTTGGGACACCTAGGATCAGTGGAGCCTGGGAAACAAATTGGAGGACACCTTGGATCAGTTGATCCTGGTTTGCACGAGAATGGTGTTGTTGGTTTTGGTGTTGTAGGTTTAGGACACCTTGGATCAGTAGAACCTGGGTAGCATCTCGGTGGACATCTTGGATCAGTGGAACCAGGCCTACATGTGAATTGTGTTGTTGGTCTGCGTGTTGTGGTTTTTGGTGTTGTTGGTCTCGATGTTGTAGGTTTAGGACACCTTGGATCAGTGGAGCCTGGGAAACAAATTGGACGACACCTTGGATCAGTTGATCCTGGTGTGCACGAGAATGGTGTTGTTGGTTTTGGTGTTGTTGGTTTGGGACACCTTGGATCAGTTGATCCTGTGTAGCAGTTCGGTGGACACCTTGGATCATTAGAGCCAGGCTTGCATGTGAATTGTGTTGTTGGTTTTGGTGTTGTAGGTTTGGGACACCTTGGATCAGTAGATCCCGGGTAGCAGTCTGGACGACATCTTCGATCAGTTGAACCTGGCCTGCATGAGAATGGTGTTGTTGGTCTTGGTGTTGTAGGTTTGGGACACCTTGGATCAGTAGAGCCCGGGAAGCAAGCTGGTGGACACCTTTGATCAGTAGAGCCAGGTCTGCATGTGAATTGTGTTGTTGGTCTTGGTGTAGTAGGTTTAGGACACCTTGGATCAGTAGAGCCTGGGTAGCAGTTCGGTGGACACCTTGGATCAGTTGATCCTGGCCTGCACGAGAATGGTGTTGTTGGCTTTGGTGTTGTAGGCTTTGGACACCGAGGGTCTGTAGAGCCTGGGTAGCAATTCGGTGGACACCTTGGATCAGTTGATCCAGGTTTGCATGAGAATGGTGTTGTTGGTCTTGGCGTTGTAGGTTTGGGACACCTTGGATCAGTAGATCCTGGGTAGCAGTTCGGTGGACACCTTGGATCAGTAGAACCAGACCTGCATATGAATTGTGTTGTTGGTCTGCGTGTTGTGGTTCTTGGTGTTGTAGGTTTGGGACACCTTGGATCAGTGGAGTCTGGAAAACAGATTGGTCGACACCTTGGATCAGTTGATCCTGGTCTGCACGAGAATGGTGTTGTTGGTTTTGGTGTTGTAGGTTTGGGACACCTTGGATCAGTTGATCCTGGGTAGCAGTTTGGTGGACACCTTGGATCAGTAGAACCAGGTCTGCATGAGAATGGTGTTGTTGGCCTTGGTGTTGTAGGTTTGGGACACCTTGGATCAGTAGAGCCTGGGTAGCATCTTGGTGGACACCTTGGATCATTTGATCCAGGTCTGCATGAGAATGGTGTTGTTGGCTTTGGTGTTGTAAGTTTGGGACACCTTGGATCTGTAGAGCCTGGGTAGCAGTTTGGTGGACACCTTGGATCAGTTGATCCAGGTTTGCATGAGAATGGTGTTGTTGGTCTTGGTGTTGTAGGTTTAGGACACCTTGGATCAGTAGAGCCTGGTCTGCATCTCGGTGGACACCTTGTGTCAGTTGATCCTGGTCTGCATGAGAATGGTGTTGTTGGTCTTGGTGTTGTAGGTTTAGGACACCTTGGATCAGTAGAGCCTGGGTAGCATCTCGGTGGACACCTTGAATCAGTTGATCCTGGTCTGCATGAGAATGGTGTTGTTGGTCGTGGTGTTGTGGGTTTGGGACACCTTGGATCAGTAGAGCCTGGGTAGCATCTCGGTGGACACCTTGGATCAGTAGAACCAGGTCTGCATGAGAATGGTGTTGTTGGCCTTGGTGTTGTAGGTTTGGGACACCTTGGATCTGTAGAACCTGGGTAGCAGTTTGGTGGACACCTTGGATCATTTGATCCAGGTCTGCATGAGAATGGTGTTGTTGGTCGTGGTGTTGTGGGTTTGGGACACCTTGGATCAGTAGAGCCTGGGTAGCATCTCGGTGGACACCTTGGATCATTTGATCCAGGTCTGCATGAGAATGGTGTTGTTGGCTTTGGTGTTGTAGGTTTGGGACACCTTGGATCTGTAGAGCCGGGGTAGCAGTTTGGTGGACACCTTGGATCAGTTGATCCAGGTTTGCATGAGAATGGTGTTGTTGGTCTTGGTGTTGTAGGTTTAGGACACCTTGGATCAGTAGAGCCAGGTCTGCATGTAAATTGTGTTGTTGGTCTGCGTGTTGTAGTCCTTGGTGTTGTTGGTCTTGGTGTTGTGGGTTTAGGACACCTTGGATCAGTAGAGCCTGGGAAGCATCTCGGTGGACACCTTGAATCAGTTGATCCTGGTCTGCATGAGAATGGTGTTGTTGGTCGTGGTGTTGTGGGTTTGGGACATCTTGGATCAGTAGAGCCTGGGTAGCATACGGGTGGACACCTTGAATCAGTTGATCCAGGTCTGCATGAGAATGGTGTTGTTGGTCTTGGTGTTGTGGGTTTAGGACACCTTGGATCAGTAGAGCCTGGGTAGCACTTCGGTGGACATCTTGGATCAGTAGAATCAGGCCTGCATGTGAATTGTGTTGTTGGTCTACGTGTTGTTGTTCTTGGTGTTGTAGGTTTGGGACACCTTGGATCAGTAGAGCCTGGGTAGCAGTTTGGTGGACACCTTGGATCAGTTGATCCAGGTCTGCATGAGAATGGTGTTGTTGGTCGTGGTGTTGTGGGTTTGGGACACCTTGGATCAGTAGAGCCTGGGTAGCATCTCGGTGGACACCTTGGATCAGTAGAACCAGGTCTGCATGAGAATGGTGTTGTTGGCTTTGGTGTTGTAGGTTTGGGACACCTTGGATCAGTAGAGCCTGGGTAGCATCTCGGTGGACACCTTGGATCAGTAGAACCAGGTTTGCATGAGAATGGTGTTGTTGGCCTTGGTGTTGTAGGTTTGGGACACCTTGGATCTGTAGAGCCTGGGTAGCAGTTTGGTGGACACCTTGGATCAGTTGATCCAGGTCTGCATGAGAATGGTGTTGTTGGTCGTGGTGTTGTGGGTTTGGGACACCTTGGATCTGTAGAGCCTGGGTAGCATCTCGGTGGACACCTTGGATCAGTAGAACCAGGTCTGCATGAGAATGGTGTTGTTGGCTTTGGTGTTGTAGGTTTGGGACACCTTGGATCTGTAGAGCCTGGGTAGCAGTTTGGTGGACACCTTGGATCAGTTGATCCAGGTTTGCATGAGAATGGTGTTGTTGGTCTTGGTGTTGTAGGTTTAGGACACCTTGGATCAGTAGAGCCAGGTCTGCATGTAAATTGTGTTGTTGGTCTGCGTGTTGTGGTCCTTGGTGTTGCTGGTCTTGGTGTTGTAGGTTTAGGACACCTTGGATCAGTAGAGCCTGGGAAGCATCTCGGTGGACACCTTGAATCAGTTGATCCAGGTCTGCATGAGAATGGTGTTGTTGGTCGTGGTGTTGTTGGTTTGGGACATCTTGGATCAGTAGAGCCTGGGTAGCATACGGGTGGACACCTTGAATCAGTTGATCCAGGTCTGCATGAGAATGGTGTTGTTGGTCTTGGTGTTGTGGGTTTGGGACATCTTGGATCAGTAGAGCCTGGGTAGCATCTCGGTGGACACCTTGGATCAGTAGAACCAGGTCTGCATGAGAATGGTGTTGTTGGTCTTGGTGTTGTAGGTTTAGGGACACCTTGGATCAGTAGAGCCTGGGTAGCAGTTTGGTGGACACCTTGGATCATTTGATCCAGGTCTGCATGAGAATGGTGTTGTTGGTCGTGGTGTTGTAGGTTTGGGACATCTTGGATCAGTAGAGCCTGGGTAGCATCTCGGTGGACACCTTGGATCAGTAGAACCAGGTCTGCATGAGAATGGTGTTGTTGGTCTTGGTGTTGTAGGTTTAGGACACCTTGGATCAGTAGAGCCTGGGTAGCATCTCGGTGGACACCTTGGATCAGTAGAATCAGGCCTGCATGTGAATTGTGTTGTTGGTCTACGTGTTGTTGTTCTTGGTGTTGTAGGTTTGGGACACCTTGGATCAGTAGAGCCTGGGTAGCATCTCGGTGGACACCTTGGATCATTTGATCCAGGTCTGCATGAGAATGGTGTTGTTGGTCGTGGTGTTGTGGGTTTGGGACACCTTGGATCTGTAGAGCCTGGGTAGCAGTTTGGTGGACACCTTGGATCATTTGATCCAGGTCTGCATGAGAATGGTGTTGTTGGCCTTGGTGTTGTAGGCTGGGGGCACCTAATATCAGGAGAGCCTGGGAAGCATATCGGTGTACATTTTGGATCAGTTGATCCTGGTCTGCATGAGAATGGTGTTGTTGGTCTTGGTGTTGTGGGTTTGGGACACCTTGGATCAGTAGAGCCTGGGTAGCATCTCGGTGGACACCTTGGATCAGTAGAGCCAGGTCTGCATGAGAATGGTGTTGTTGGTCTTGGTGTTGTGGGTTTGGGACACCTTGGATCAGTAGAGCCTGGGTAGCATCTCGGTGGACACCTTGGATCAGTAGAGCCAGGTCTGCATGAGAATGGTGTTGTTGGTCTTGGTGTTGTGGGTTTGGGACACCTTGGATCAGTAGAGCCTGGGTAGCAATTCGGTGGACACCTTGGGTCATTAGAGCCAGGCCTGCATGTGAATTTTGTTGTTGGTCTGCGTGTTGTGGTTGTTGGTTTGGGACACCTTGGATCAGTAGAGCCTGGGTAGCAACTTGGTGGACATCTTCGATCAGTTGATCCTGGCCTGCATAAGAATGGTGTTGTTGGTTTTGGTGTTGTAGTTTTGGGACACCTTGGATCAGTAGAACCTGGGTAGCAGTTTGGTGGACATCTTCGATCAGTTGATCCTGGTCTGCATGAGAATGGTGTTGTTGGTTTTGGTGTTGTAGGACTTGGGCACCTTGGATCAGTAGACCCTGGGTAACACTTTGGTTGACACCTTGGATCAAGGGAACCTGGTTTGCATGAGAATGTTGTTGTTGGTCTTGATGTTGTAGGCTTGGGACATCTTGGATCAGTGGAGCCTGGATAGCAGACTGGACGACACCTTGGGTCAGTTGATCCTGGTTTGCATACTGGTTGACATCTTGGATCACGAGATCCTGGCTTGCAGATTGGTGGACATCGGGGATCTTTTGAACCTGGCGTGCAGCGTGGTGGTGGAGGTGGTGGTCGTCGTGTGGTGAGTGGTGTTGTTACACTGATCTCCGTTGGGGTTATGAAGGTGACAGGCTGTGATGGCTCGGCAGTGCAGCGGTCATCACATCGGTTAGTGCATATCTGTTTGGGATATAGATGTGTCATCAATTTTTTTTTTTTTTTTTCTTAAGATAGAAGTAATTTTTTTTATTTTTTGTTAATAAATGATTTTGTAATATATATATATATATATATATATATATATATATATATATATATATATATATATATATATATATATAGAGAGAGAGAGAGAGAGAGAGAGAGAGAGAGAGAGAGAGAGAGAGAGTATGGGTGTTTTATTTTCTAAGACATACTTGAATATAGAACAGACTCCATTCGATATCCTTCAAGTGCAACAGGAATTTTTAGTAACCTGGTTTTTGCGTTGCTTGATTGGAAGAGTGATGCTTGACCTACCTGTACATTACAGGTGAGGAAGACCTGCATTCGGTCTGGAAACTTGAAAGCCGACATGTTGGTGTAGGTGATGAGAGTTGCTCCAGTGTCAAAGGTGTCGTAAGTACGTGCCCAGAAATGCATGAGTTTTTTACGCCTTCAAAATTGAGGGAGAAAAATACTTTATTAGATTGCATTAATGTTATGATAAACTTCTTTACATATGATTTCATATAATTTTATATTATTCAAGGAGACATTTTCCTATTGAATTTCTCATCTATTAACATGGAGTACAATATGATCACTGGTTGTAGATTTAAACAACAGTAGAAACCATGAATCAAGAAATAGCTGCGGATAATGTAGCTATTACCATTATGGATAGTGAATTGTAAGGAACTAAAGATGAGGATTGTAGGCTGAACTTTTTTCTTTCTTTTTTTTTTTGCAGCTAAGATCACATACAATACCATTCATTGGTTTGCTTAACATCAATAGATATATGATAGATGAAGAGAAAACTGAAATACTGAAATAACCTCCACCACCTTGTGGTTAAAACGTGGTCCCGCGTCCAAAACTGTATCAGGGTAAGTTATTGATAGTAAGATCTGGAGCCTCACATATGAACAACAGCGGTTAGTTACTGTATATGTTGAGTAGATGCCATCTGTATCTAACGCCAAAACTCAACTCTTGATAGATTACGTTGCATAAACAGCAAAATTAAGACAGATAGCAAAACAGAGTCTCCATGGGTAGATATTAAGGACGGGTCACAATCAGTAGTAATAGATCTAATGTACAGGCCACCTAATGGTTCAAACCAAATAAACTCTTCCCTATGGGAGGAAATAAATAGAGCAGCCAGATACAGTAAGGTATGTGTGGTAGGAGATTTCAACTATAGGAATGTTGATTGGAGCTTGATGGTGGGCGATAGGGAAGCAGAAGAATTTCTAGGGTCATTGAGAATAATTATTTAAAGCAAGTTATTTTAGAACCCACACAGGGAAATAATATTCTAGATTTAATTCTGACAAACAGGGAGGAGGCAGTTACACAGGTGGAGGTAGGTGGCCAGCTAGGTAACAGTGATCACAACGAAATACGGTATACATTGAAATAGCATGAAACTTTTAGAAAAAAGAGCAATAAGAAAGTACCTGACTTCAGGAAGGCTAATTTTGAGGGGGTATTTACAAGGAGTCGACTGGCATTGGACAGGCAGGGAAGGTCAGGTAAGGTCCAGTATGCAGGTAAGAGAAGGAAGGTAGGATCAGAGAATGGGGGTGAGGTGTGAAGTCGGAGAAGGGGAGAGGGAGAGGGATTGGGTGGTGGGATCTGGATTAGGACGGGACGAGAGGAATCCAGGGCAGCTGAGGGCTGGTGTGATGTATAGCCACTTTCTTAATAAATTACATAGGGGTCAGATAGCTAACATTCCATATAAAACAATAAAATCACAAAGCAACGACCCTAAGTGGATGACAGACAGATTAAAGATCTATAATATATATATATATATATATATATATATATATATATATATATATATATATATATATCAGTTTCTAGTACTAACTAGTTAAGAGGTTAACTGAGGGGCGGAGGTTGAAGGATAGCTTCAAGGTTTGTTGCGGCGAAACAAAGTCAGATTGAAATATTTTCAGTATACACATAAAAGCAGAGAAAATAGGTCCATTCAACAACACTAGATAATTTCGTGATTTAGCCGGAAGAGATTAGTATATATTATTTGATCGGATTCTTTAACTGATAACAAATGGAGAGAAGAACGCAGGAAATCCCAGATAGCAAACAGATTTTTAGGGCAGAGGATAGTGAAAAGCTGACAGATATTCATATAACTAAGGTGATGGTAGAACAGGAGATAGATAAACTAAAGAAATTCAAATCACCAGGACCTGAAGAAATATACCCAAGGGTGCTTAAGCAGGTCATCCAGTTAGCCATTAGCGGGGTTTTTTAGGATGTCACTGTAGTCAGAGAGAGAAGCTAATGTTGTTCCCATATTTAAGAAGGAAGATAAAATCCTAACGTCTAATTACAAGCCTGTCAGTTTAACTGTAATTGTGGGTAAATTGATCGAATGAATAAAAGCGGAAAACATTAGACAAACATGGCTTGATAAATCAAACACAGCTTTACAAATGGAAAGTCGTACCTTACAAACTCGTTGAGTTTATATAGTAAGGTTTATGGGGCGGCAGATAATGGTGATGATTATGACATTCTATACTTAGATTTTAGCCAGAGGCTCTTGAGAAAGATTAGAGCGCACAGGTATAGAGGGTAGAATATTAGGCTGGATTAAAGCGTGGTTAGACGACAGGCGACAGAGGGTAGTAATTAATGGATCTAATTCTGAGGGGGGGTGAAGTAATTAGTGCGGTGCCACAGGGGTCAGTTTTAGGGCCATTATTATTTTTTATATATATTTATGACTTGGATAGTGGAATTAGCAGTGACATAAGCAAATTTGCAGACGACACAAAGATAGGTAGATTAATTAGGTCCGATTCGAATGGTATTGCCTTGCAGGCAGGCTGGGATAGGATGAAAGGATGGACAGATAAATGGCAAATGCAGTTCTATATTAACAAGTGCAGGGTACTGAGCGTAGGTAGAGATAATCCAAGCAATAGGTACACGATTAATAATGAGGCACTAGGAAGTTCCAAGTATGAGAAAGATTTAGGAGTCATAGTTAGCTCTGATGTCGGTACAAGGAAGCAATGTATTGAGGCCAGAAATAAGGCGAATAGAGTATTAGGATTAATTTTTAGAAGTGTTAAAAGCAGGAGTCCTGAAGTAATACTAAAATTATACTTGGCGCTGGTCAGGCCACATCTTGACTATGCGGTACAATTCTGGTCCACACATTGTAGGAAGGATATAGCTCTGTTGGAGTCAGTGCAAAGGAGGATGACTAAAAAGATACAGGGAATGAGGGATATTCTCTATGAAGAGAGACTGAATAAAACTCAAACTGCATTCCTTAGAGAGACGTAGGTTAAGAGGAGACCTGATAGAAGTATTTAAGTGGTATAAGGGTTTTAACAAAGGGGACATGAACGAAATTCTTAGGATCAGTAGCGGGGATAGAACCAGAAATAATGGGCTTAAACTTGAAAAATTCAGGTTTAGGAGAGAAATGGGAAGAAACTGGTTTTCAGACATAGTGGTCGATGAGTGGAACGGACTCAGTAGTCATGTAGTCAGGGCTGAGTCAATAGGGAGCTTTAAAAGAAGATTAGATAAGATGGAGATGATAGATGGAATTAGGTAGCCTTAAACACACTTGTAGGCCTGCTGGCCTCTTGCAGCTACCCTCTTTTCTTATGTTCTTATAACCATGAGTGGAGTACATCATCAGTCAGCTCAAGGTAATCATAAAGACCCTAGTGATTTTTGGTCAACCTTGACTGGAAATGAGTAAGTTTAGACTTACATTGGACATCCATCATCTCTTGTGAGTTGTAGGTTTGGTGTGTCAGGATCGTCGAAGTTTGGTTCTCCATAGGCCCAGCAGTCCCTCACGGCCACGTCCAACTTGCGGTTCTCGTCCTTTAGGTAGACCATGACGGTGAGCTGCTCTCCGATGCGTAGGATACCGTCCATAGGATACGTCTGTACAAGAGAAAGGGAAGGGAAGGGAAGGAAAGGAACGGACACTGCCAACAAGCTGACCCTTGTTTTTGAGTAGGAAATATATTGCTGATAATAACGGAACCTGAACCTGAATGGTCTCAGGAAATTGGAATATTGAATCTCATTGGTAAATTGTTAGATATCAAAGGTACAGTCATTCTCTGTCTCTCTCTCTCTCTCTCTCTCTCTCTCTCTCTCTCTCTCTCTCTCTCTCTCTCTCTCTCTCTCTCTCTCTCTCTCTCTCTCTCTCTCTCTCTCTCTCTCTCTCTCTCTCTCTCTCTCTCACGTTCGGGTAGGTGCCCCTCTGTATGTCCATCCAACACTTGACGTCCTCTCCCTCGAAGCGTGTCTGAACCACATCCAGCATGGAAACTTGCAGAGGCTCGAAGTTCACTGCCTTCTTGTACTTGTTGTTCCATACGCACGAGATCCGCTTAGCTGTGTCCCAAACCTCCTATAAGGTGACAAAAGTGAAAAAGTGTGATATTTTTTTTACTAATGAAAGCATTCTTGTCCAGTTGAGGAAATAATTGTGACGTGATTCTGTGCTGTAATGTGACGTCCTTGAATTTACGACATGAAAGGATCAGATACCGGCTTCAGGTCACCTTCCTGTCACTGACACGGCTAGAAATACGTGCACAGATCTCTTACTATTGTTTATTATATTGGTAACGCAGAGGCTTTTAATTACAATTCCTTCTGTAACCAGTGCAAACTTAATGAGAGTGAGAAATACACAGTTGCAAGTCTCACCTGTACATCGGGGTCCATCTGGAAAATGACTACATTGGAGACGGTGGTGTCATCCTCCTCGGTGGCGCCTGTTCCGCACCTATCCATCGGGACACGGAAGGTGTATTTCCGCTGTCCTGTATCCGGCGTCACGTACCTGGACACCGGGGAAAGAGAGAGGGCGTGTGAGTAATGCTATTCAGGACATCACTAAAAGGTTTCAATAGTAGTGATGATAATAAGAGACAAA
>NC_059290.1:7901593-7906593 GCF_017591435.1 Portunus trituberculatus
CCCCCTCCCTCTCACCACGCTAATTAAAATATGTCCAGGTAGAAATTTAGAGTCTCTCCCGACACACACACACACACACACACACACACACACACACACACACACACACACACACACACACACACACACACACACACACGTTAATTAAGGTTAGTCTGCAGCTTTATTTGTTTGCTTGTTTGAGAAATTGTCTGGTTATCTGTCTGTTTGTCTTCTGTGCTTTTGTATCGCACGTGTGTTGGTTTCTCTGTTTTTTCTTGTCTCTCCTGACGGCTTCATGTTGTTTATTTTAGTTATTTTTAGTTGTGAGGCATTTCATAAGTCGTAACTCCAGTGATAGTTTTACTGGGATTCTACTCTTTTGACAGACTCTCGTGGAAGATATGAGAGTTATTAACATTAACCCCTTCAGTACTGAGCCGCATTTTTACCTTGATTATTGGGTGTGATTAGACGATTGTATTTGCATTAGGGAAGGTCTATGGAGGTCGAAAGGTTAATGGCTTGAGTCCACTATTTTTTTTTAATCCCCACATAAATTTCTGAAGCTGTATAAAATCGCCAAATAGTAACCAGAATGAATGTGAGAACGCGGCATGGTACTGAAGGGGTTGAGTATTGCCATGATTCTAATAATGGTTTCAAGAAGATCTGTGATTCTTGTCATAGTTTAACAAAGGTATCTACTTTTTCAAGCGTGTCTGTATAAATGGTGATTAAAAGAGGATACTACACCCCACCAATTAAGATAGACTATTGGAAACTATTGTGTTGTTTGAAAATAGTCGTGGTGCTAGAGAAAAGTTGAAATAGTTCTCAAAGGGAAAGAGTTTTGAGTATTTTGAATGATTCTTGTGATAATTTAAGATACTACGCTGCACAGTTTAAGATAGACTACTGGAAACTATTTGGGGGAAGAGTGAAAATAGTCATGTTGATAGAGAAGAAAGTTTGAAAGAGGTCCCTAATTATTTTGATTCTAGTGATAATTTGAAGACAAAATAAGGTACTACTGGAAACTATTGGGGAAGAGTGAAAATAATCATGGTGAGAGAGATAGAGAGAGAGGAGAGTGCTTGAAAATAGTCATGATTCAAGAGAAAAAAATGTATATAAATAATCTTCAAGGGGAAACACTGAAAACCGTCCCAGTGAGAGAATAGAGCCTACCACAACACAGCCTTTCCCTTGATCTCTTGAGGAACGCACCTGTACTTTGGCTCGTGTTCAGAAACGCTTTGCTCTCTCACCACGAATATTTTCCAAGGCAATATAAATAATTAACAGGATTTTCAAGAGTGTTACTCCAGTTAATAATGTAGAAATCTGGTCACTCTGCCTCTAGAACCGTAAAAGGACCTTAAAAAAACTTGTGTGAATTGAGATAGCGGGGTTTTCAAGAGTGTTTCTCCAGTTAATAATGTAGAAATCTGGTCACTCTGCCTCTAGAACTGTAAAATCACCTTAAAGAAACTTGTGTAAATTTAAAGAAAACCTTTTGAGATAGTGGAGGTGAAGCATAGAAGTGTTTGAGAATACGAGCTTTAGACACTGGATGGCGGTGGATTAGGTAGTGGTGACAGAACTCCGCTACCACTGCAGAGAGGGTTCCTGCGTGACCTTCAAATAGTGGTGGTGGTGGTGGTGAATTTGTTGGTAATGCTGTGTGCCCTCCAGTACGTTGAGAGAGAGAGAGAGAGAGAGAGAGAGAGAGAGAGAGAGAGATAGTGCAGAAGTTCTTCCTTTGCATCAATAATAAACTTTACCAGAGAGAGAGAGAGAGAGAGAGAGAGGTTTAACACACCACTAACTTCTATACACATACAATCAGATAACAGGCTGAGTAAACTGAAGTAACTGAAGTGATAGTGGAAGTGATGTTTATAAGTAAGAAATTGAAAAGAAATATTACTTAGATATTAACAAAAATGTGTGTGTGTGTGTGTGTGTGTGTGTGTGTGTGTGTGTGTGTGTGTGTGCATTCATAGAAGTTCCTCTTATGTCTAGACGCTAAGAGAGAGAGAGAGAGAGAGAGAGAGAGAGAGAGAGAGAGAGAGAGGCCCTATAGAGAAGGGACTTTGCTAGTTGACTTTCTCTCCCTGTCACTCACTCTACCACATTCCTCCTCTCCTCTCCCTCTCTCCTTTCCGTCCCTCCCTCTCCCTTTCTCTCCCCTCTATCCCTCCCTCCCCCATCTCCATCCATTCACTTCCCTTATCCTTCCTCTCCTCTTCCCCTCCATTCATTTTCCTGCACCTCTCTTTTATCCATTCCTTTAATTTTTATTCTTTACTTTTTTCTCTCATCCTTCTTCCTTCCCTCTTTCCATTTCTCCTTTTATCTCCACGAGTTTCCCTTTCACTCTTTGTCTCTTCCGTTCTTCCTTTCTCTCCATTCCTCCATTTCCTCTTTCTTACAGCCTCTTTTATTTACGAAGGATGGAAGATGAAAAGAATGCAAACAGTGGAAGAGGAAAAGAGTGGAAAGAGAGGAAATACAAATAAGGGAGATGGAGATAATGGCGATGATAATGGGGGAGGTGAGAGGAAAGATAGGTAAGTGGATAGAAGGATACTTGGATAATCTGAAGGACGTGTTGGCGCCGAGAGGAGGAGCGTGTCTTGGTCATTGTAGGTGAAGGGAGTGAGATAGAAGGGCGAAAGGATCCACCGCCCCCCCCCCAAACCTCCCTCTCCCTCCTTAAGCCCGCCCCCCCCCAGTACTTGCCTCCTATCTCCTCCCACCTCCTCAGTTCCCTCTCCTCTCTTACTTCTGTGCTCTTATCTTCTCTTCTACTTTGCTCCTATTCTTTTCCCTCCTGTCTTTTTATTCCCTTCCTCTCTCCTTTCTTTCCTTCTCTCCTCTCTCTTATTTCTTTTCCTCCTTTCATCCTTTACTCTTATTCCTCCTCTTCCCTCTGTTATTTAATTTTTCTCTTCCTCTTTCCTATTTTTCCTTATCTCTCCTATTTGTCTCTTTTACTCCTTTTCTCCTTTGCTCCTATTATTTTTTCTCTGTTCTTCAATTTCCTTCCCTCTCCTATCTTTCTCTTCCTCTCCGTCTTTCTTCTTTTCCTTCTATTCTTTTCCCTTCTATCATTTCCTTCTTTCCTATACCCTCTCCTTTCTCCTTTCTTCCTCCCCTCTCCTTTTCCTATCTCTCTTACTCCTTCTTTCATTCTTTACTCCTATTCATCCCCTTCTCTCTCTGTCCTTTCATTCCTCTTTATATCTCTTCTTTCCGCGTTTCTCCTATCTTTTCTCTTTTATTCCTTTCCTTCTTTGTTCCTCTTCCTTCTCTTCCCTCTGTCCTTTCTATCTCTCCCTATTCCATTCATTCATCCCTCCATTTTCTTTCATTCCTATCGATTATAAGGAAGAGTTAATGTGTTTGTTTTGAATTAAGTTTGAATTAAGAAAAGAAGAGAAAGTTGACTATGTATGTAAAAAAGGCAACTCTCTCTCTCTCTCTCTCTCTCTCTCTCTCTCTCTCTCTCTCTCTCTCGTGAAGGTTCAGATTAATGGTCGGTTTAATCTGTCAATCTGTCATAGAAAAAAAAATATATGAAAAAAAATGTAATAAATGACTTGGTTTGGATATTTCGTGTGAAAAATATATCGAGGGAAAAAATAAATGTAGATAAACTTAACTTTGTCGTATGAAGAATTACAAAGAAAAGATGATGATGATGATGATGATGGTGATGGTGATGATGGTGATGGTGGTGATGGTGGTGGTGGTGGTGATGGTGATGAATGCATTGTATAAATATTGACCTTATTTTTTCTACGTTTTTCCCATCCTCAATTTTAGTCACCAAAATATTAGGCATTGTAAGATGAATATGAAAATAAAGGCAGAGATTAAATGTAGATAGGGAAATGAAAATAGACGTAAAATATAGGCACAGATTTAACAAGACAGACACAGAATAGAAAAAAAAGACATAGATAGAATTGAAGATAGACATAAATAAAAAACACTTAGAAAATCAGACTTGGAGGAAAAAAAAGGGACAACGAAAAAATAGGTCTAAGGGAAAAGTAAAAAATCCAGAACAGACATAACCTAAGAAAAGACATACCCAAAAGATAGAAAAAAAGACATGCTAAAGAAAAGTAGAAAAATCAAAAGACAGACATACCCAAAGAAACCATATACCAAAAGACAAAGAAAAAACAAAGAAGACAAAAAAAAAGACAAGCCCAAATAAGACATGCCCAAAAAGACAAAGAAAAGTAGAAACACCAGGACAGACATACTCAAAGAAAAGGCATAGACATAGAAAAGACAAAATAAGACATGCCCAAATAGACAAGACAAAATAAGACATAGACATAGAAAAGACAAAATAAGACAGACATAGAAAAGACAAAATAAGACATAGACATAGAAAAGACAAAATAAGACATGCCCAAAGAAAATACATGCCCAAATAGACAAAGAATAGACATGCCCAAATAAAAGTAGGAAGACCAGGACAGACATACCCAAAGAAGTAATAGACAGGCAGGAAAAAAAAAGTAGGCCTTACTGTTGAAAGCGAAAAAAAATAGACAAAAATTCAAAAGACGAAAAGAATATAAAAAAGAGTAGAAGAAATAGACAGAAAAAATAGACAGAAACACAAACAGACAAAAAATGAGCATAGAAAAATAGGTAAAGATAGAAAAAGAAATATACAAACACATAGATATAGGAAACAAAAACCAGGATAAAGATAGACAGAAAAAGACAGACAGACAGATAGATAAAGGAGGTGGTAGAAAAGTGGAAGATGAAAGGTTTGGTGAAGATATGAAAGAAAGTAGGTAGATAACAAGCTGAAATCCTACGAAATAGTAAAATAATAATAATAATAATAAAAATCTTACTATATTAGAACTTTTATCACAAAAAATAATAAAAGTTTCACTATATTAAAACGTTATCGCTGAACATTTCACCTTAATTAATATACCTGCCACAAAAATAAGAAGCAGAAATTACTTGGCCAGGTA
>NC_059290.1:7911593-7914093 GCF_017591435.1 Portunus trituberculatus
TAGTGGTGGTTGTTATCTCTTCTTGTTTACCTTGTTTTTATTGTTGTTGTTGTTGTTTTTGTTTGGTATTATTATTTTCAAGCCCTTCTTCGTTTCTTGGTGTTTTTTTTTTTCTCTGTGTGTTTCTGTTTCTCCTTTTCTTTCTTTTATTGTGGTGATTTTTGTTGTTGTTGTTGTTGTTGTTACTACTACTACTACTACTACTACTACTACTACTACTACTACTACTACTACTACTACTACTACTACTACTACTACTACTACTACTACTACTACTACTACTACTACCAATTTTACAACTACAACTGCTACCACTACCATAACTACTACTACTACTACTACTACTACTACTACTACTACTACTACTACTACTACTACTACTACTACTACTACTACTACTACTACTACTACTTGACCAGTTTCCTGTAGTGAATGTGATGTCATGCAATCGCCTCTCTCTCACCTTGGGACAAAGCATTCTCTCTCTCTCTCTCTCTCTCTCTCTCTCTCTCTCTCTCTCTCTCTCTCTCTCTCTCTCTCTCTCTCTCTCTCTCTCTCAAGGTGACTCATTTTACGTGCACTCCCATTCACTCAGGTAAGAGGGTGTGGCTTATTCATAATTCATTAAGCTTGCTGGTAAAAGGTGAGCAGGTGACAGTATCTGCAGGTGAAAGAGAGAGAGAGAGAGAGAGAGAGAGAGAGAGAGAGAGAGAGAGAGAGAGAGAGAGAGAGAGAGAGAGATATGATATTACCTAAGCCTGCAATTCAATGTGAAAAAAATATCCTGGTTTAATTTTCTCATTAGTATTTTTTCTTTTACTTTCGTAGACACACACACACACACACACACACACACACACACACACACACACACACACACACACACACACACACACACACACACACACACACACACACACACACACACACACACACACACACACCATTACAAACATTCTTTATCCATGAAATCATACTTATAAGAAAACCTTCAAATCTTGCTTACGTGGCCGCCAGGTGACACACAGGTAACACACAGGTGAAAGGACACCACTACAAACACACACAGCCACCAACACTGCCTTAGCGAGAAGTATAAACGAGAAACACAAACAGAAACACTCTATTATTTACCCACTAACCCACCCATACGTTAGATCAATTTTGACCTTGTTAATTCACAGGTATTTGGTAGGTATATTAATGGGTGAAGGTTGACTAGGTGTGTGTGGATGGATGTTTTGCCTAATAATTTACATATTTGAGTGTAGCTTAAGGTTAATGCTGGTAAAAAGATGAAGATACTTAAAAGATTCTGTTAGTAGAAATACGCTCTTGTGTGTCTTAGTTTAGTGAGTAAAGGTGGTTATGGATGGGTAAGTGAATATTTTGTCTCGTAATTCATATATCTGGTTATAGCTTAGGATAACGTTAGAAATATGATCTGGTTTGATGAATAGTAAAGATATGATATAATTTAATGAGTAAAGTTAATGAGTAAGACAGGTATGGATGGATAAGTGAGTATTTTGCCTCAATTCACCTATCTGAGTATAGCTTAAGATGATGTAACTTAAAAATATGATCCAATCTAATGATATCTATTTCATTGAGTAAAGGTAATGAGTAAGACAGGGATGGATGAGTAAGTGAGTATTTTGCCTCATAATTCATATATCTGAGTATAGCTTAGGATAATGTAAGCAAAAATATGATCTAGTTTAATGAATAGTAAAAATATTATCTAGTTAAATGAGAAAAGGTGATGAGTAACTTAGGTGTGAATGGATAAACGATTATTTTTACCTCACAAATCAAAGTCTCTCTTAGAATACTGGTAGTCGAAGTATATTCCAGTGCTTCATTTTTTTTCTCCCATAACACCTTAGCTTTTCTCAGATATTTCCATTTTTTTTTAAATTAGAGTATATTAAGTAGTTTTTTTTTTTTAGCATTGAAAACAGAAAATGTGAACCTGCTATTCTATTCACCACATGTCTACGCAAAACTCCCCACAACACCTTAACATTTCCCAGACATACACATTTGCACTAGATTAAATTAACCGTTTCAGTACCATCACACATTTTCACACTTATTCTGGTTACTGTTTGGGGATTTTAAACAACTTCACAAACTTGTATGGGGATTAGAATAGTGAAGACTGTGGCCATTAATCTTCTGACCTCCATAGACCCTTCCTAATGTCAATAACATAATCAAACCCTACCGAAAACTCAAGGTAAAAAATGCGTCCCGGTACTAAAGAGATTAATCAGTGATGGAGTATAGAAAAAAAAATATCTTATACATTCTGTTCTCCATACATAAACGCCAATCATACACTGTGCTATTCGGAACGTCAGGCAAAGACCACCATAGAGAGGAGTTGAGAGAGTAAGGAGTGAGGCAGGTGTGGGTGGGCGAGTGAGTGTCTGAGTGTCTGAGTGTACAAGTGTTTACCAGTGATTAGGAAGGGTCAAGGCTGGAATGGCGGAAC